>NW_009926753.1:33920-34258 GCF_000696875.1 Nestor notabilis
CCTTCCACTAGACCAGGCTGCTCAAAGCCCCGTCCAACCTGGCCTTGAACACTGCCAGGGATGGGGCAATAGAAGCATGTGCAACATCTGGGAAGGAGAGGTGACACCAAGCATTGCTGGTGATGTTTGGTCCTACTAAGTGGACTCACCCCGACCCGAAATGTTTTTTTCTGTCCAAAAAGGCGCTTGGCGCTGTGCGCCGCGAGCAGATGCTTTCCATCTAGAAGGGACACACACAAAGGCGAGAAACTAACGGGAGAACTCCGAAGCACCCGAGGCCGGCCCCGCGCTGAGGTGACCCACGGCCGCCCGGCGCCTGTGCCTCCTCGGCGCGGTGC
>NW_009926754.1:0-8478 GCF_000696875.1 Nestor notabilis
CCAGGACAACTGTAAATGTTCATAGCTTCTTTGAAGAGCCATGAGTTCATCCTAGAATTTATCACTCTGTTGTTCCCATGCACTTTAGTAATGGGAACTGAGAACTCTTTTTCATGCATGTGACAGTGAAGAATTGATCCTCAGCAGTCAGAAATGTTAGATTCATGTAAAATGGATGAGGTTTTGTACTGCCTCTTTTTTCCTTCTTTCTATTACTTTCTATTTATGCCATTGATCACTTTTGATGGTGCTCCAAGTTACTAGTAATGGCAGAGCAGCAACTCCACTGCAGGCTCCGTGTAAAAGAGTGCAGTTCACATCAACTATTGCTGCTTTTGCTTTCATCAGCTGGGGTAGTGGCTGAGGTTTGAAAACCCTCCTCACTCTGGTCAGTTGCATGAAAGAACACTCATCATACATATCAACTTTCAAAGTTGAAGTGATCTTCAACTATTTTTGACTTCTTACTAGAATTCTAGGAATTAATCTACTGCCTTTCAAGTGCATTTGACTATATGTGCTGACTGACTGAAGAACCTTTTGTCATTTGTGTTGGTTCATTTAAGACTCTCAGTACAGTACAGTAGTAGACAGAAAGGGTTCCTTTTAGCTTTTATTTGGGAGATACATAGCCTCTTAAGAGTGAACTTGGCAGCTTGCATCTAATGTAAAATGATTGAATTTAACTATTACACTGAGAGTGACTGAAGTCTTTGAAGCTTTCTACTTCACATTGAATCAGGAATGATTCCAACCATGAAAAATTATCTGTAGAGGTCCTGTATTTATTGTTAAAGCAAACATCTAAATCCTGCTTCTTGTTGGGTTACAAAATACTTAGATTGATATTTGTGAGGAGGGAAATAATTCACTTCTTTAAAGTTCAGACTGAAAAAAAATAAGTATTATTTGCTTTTAGTGATAAATGCAAATTTTAAAAACTATGCAACATAAGTATACAAAACCAGAGAAACTGTGATAGTACCATTTATTAAGTTAACAAAACAAACTCAGGGAGGACTGAACTTGTGCACATGCACACACACACTGCTGAACATACGATACATTATCAATAAATGTTCAGAATATATTTTTTTTTCCTGCTAACATACTGGTGCAGAAAAGAGTTTACTTGTAGGTTGTCACGACTTAAATTAGGTCTCAGTAAGTACAAGTCAGTTGCTTCCTGTGCTGTCCATGAAGCAGGATAAAGCAGCTGAAAATGTAGCCATTGTATGGATTAACGCTTCGAGTTTATAAAGCTAAGGTTGGTGCTCTCATGCTAGCAACTTCAAAGGAATATTACATGAAAGAATAGTTTATACATAGCTTGACACTGCACTGTCAACTGTTCCTCATCTGTTATTTGATAGTGCTGTTGCTGATGTTTTCTTGGTGGCTTTCAGCTGTTCTCTATATTATAGAAGTTAGCAATGTTTCTGCTGCCTTAGTTTCTCAAATGACTTCTTGTTACATTAGCAAACAAGAGAGGAATATAGTGTTCAATAGAGCCACCAAAGCAATATAGAATGTCATTAGTATTATAGTCTGCGACTTTCAGGTTGTATTTAAAAAGTGCTTAAAAGCCTCAATTTTTGTTTGTGAATCTACTATCTGCTACACTCCAACAACTCTCAGATTCTGAGGCCAATAACAAGGTCTTACCCACATAAATGGGGAAAGGAAAACAGTGCAGACCCTGTACCTTTCCTTTATATGTCTATACAGCACATTCTTCTATGCTTAAAAAAAAGCCAAACTGAAAAGAATGTCCTTTAATTCTCTATAGAATTAAAATTGGAAGCTTTAGAAAGCCTTTGTTTTATCCTAGTTCATGAAAATGTCCTTTTGCTTTTTTATCACCCCCACACATTTTCAGTTATTGCCCTCACATACCGCCATAGAGTGTTCTTTTGCTGGTAGCTATGTGATTCTACTACTGTCTCAAAAGTAAAAATAAAGAACTGTTTTCTCTCCTTTGATGAAGAGTATTAAACACATGCATGCACATGCAAAAATGTATTATTAAACCACATGATAATAGTTTACCAGTATAGATTGGGAGTAAAAATATGTGTGCACTGCTATCTCTGTCACCTAACATGGGTTTCTAAAACATGCTGTATATACAGTGGACAGAGCAAAGCATGCCCCCACCTACAAAAGGCAGAGCATGAAGATCAACTAAGTTAAGCAGCATCTTCACATTTAAGTAGCATGGAGATATCTTCTGAAGTTACCTCCTGTTGATGTCATAGGACAGTTAAGAAATTATAGTCCTAACAAAAACACATGGGTGAAGTTAGGAAGTGCAATTGTTTACCTGTGGTACAAGAGTGCTTCCACCATTACGCCCAAAGGTAACAGAAAGGTAAAGGAAACTATGAAAGAAAGAGCATAGCTGCTAGGCTACCTGATGAAAGGCTATTCTTATCAGACACAGAGACCCAGCAAGGATCAGGGAAACAGTGATACCTGAAGATACCAGTGATACCTCTAGTAACCTCATCAGTGAAAATCTAATCAGTGACAATTACAGAATACTGAATCAGCTGCTCCTAAAAATACCAAAGGAGAACGATTGGACCACTGAATCTGGTGTGGAATGCACCAATATGAATCAGTAAAAGAAACCCTCTTTGCAGTACCATGTAAACTAAAGTAAACTATTGCCTAAAGGATGCAAAGAGTATTTCGGGATTTTGTAAAACTTTTTATGGGATGATTTAAGGGGATTGCTTGGGGGAAGGAGCCCAGTAGATAAAAGAGGAACAAACATGAGAAAATAAAAAGGAGATTAAAAGGGGCTGGTGATGTGCAAACAGATAACTGCTCAGCATGCTTGTTTGACTGATGCATGCATGTTGGCACAGTTCATCCTCTCTCACTAAATCCCATTTCCAAATGTTTTCAGTGCATGTGCAGTCTGTGTTATGGGCCTGTGTGCATGAGCACTGATGAACACCAAGCCTGCCTAACAGAGGGAAGAGAAGTTGAGCAAAGTGTCAGCCCTGAAGAAAGGCAGAGTGGCCTGTGGGGCCCAGGCCAGCAGCTGGAGACACCCTGCTCCAAAACACCTGGGGAGAGGAGGAGGGTGGTGTGTGGGAATGTAGGAATGAGGCCAGAGGCCAAGGGAGTTGCAACACCCTGATAGGGATGATTGGCTGCTGATAAGGGTGATGGGCAGCTGATGGGGGTGATTAGGCTGCCAGGTGGAGACACTATGGCCCTTAATGCTGCCTCAGATAGGTGGGAAAAGAGATACCAAGGTTTCATGGTTATGGTCCATCCTTGTATAAGACCCACAGCCTATGCAGCTCCTGATTGCATGTAAATTGACTCATTTACATATAATGAATACAGCAAAAAGTTGCTTGCCCCTCCTCCTCTCTGGGGCAGCAGCAGGTAATTTGACTACAGTCTCACCTCCACTTTTCTTAAAGGTATAAGTTTAGCATTTGAACTTCTCCAGGATGGACAATGAGAATATGACCTCCCTTTGTAGACAAGTCAATGGCCTTACTTGTCTCTCCTTCCCCAAAGCAGGGACGCCTCTTTGGTAAGATTTGCACCTCCAACTGTCGTACAATACCCAGATGGAACTAAGCTTAATAAAATATCAATTGGTTTATTTTTCCATATGAGCTCAATTAACTGTTGACTAGTTTTGGATTGTAGTGCTAATGCTGTAAGTGAATTTATGAATGGCAATTCCAAACCTGTATTTCTGTTGCTTCCGATAAACCATGTTTGTGAATCCATAGTCATGAAAGTTATTGAATGTAACTGGGATGTATAGTGTTGAATTGGTTAAAATCAGAAATTATTCCTGGTTTTACCCTGCCCCTCTGATCTCTGAGGACTGGCTGGAATGCAAGGGACAATTTGGCAATTTCTGCCAAATTTCTATACTCTTAATGCAACAATCAGACTCAGCTGCCAAGCTCACTCTTAAGCTGCTAAAAGGAACCTTTTGTCTCTGCTATTGTACCCTTTCAAGAATCTTAAATGAACCATCAGACAAGGATTGGAAAAATTCCCTACAACCTGGAGTTCATGGGCCCGGGTGCATCTAGCAGTAATGAGCCTGTGCAATTACTTCAAGAGAAGTGTTGAGGAAAACTGAACCAACCAATCTTCTGATTCATACCATTACCCAGTATCTTTGTATTTCTTTTTCTTGGAAGTAAGACTCAAACTACACCTTGAAAGACTAGAAAGCCCCAAAGCTCTAGTGTTCAGACCACAAAATGTGTCTACTTAAAAAAAAAAAACCCACAAAAAACCCAAATTGATGAAAAATCCTGGCATAGACCACTGAGAAAATAAGTTCAATCATTAGTTTTATTTTAATTGCTTAAATATTCTACTTAAATTCTTTTATCCTTGCCTTCAGGCTTCCAGCTGATATAAGTCAAATGCCATCAGTGTAATTATTCTGATTGAGGCACTGATTCAGCAAAATACTTAAACTTACTGCAAAAATTAAGCAAAGGTTAAACCATGATGTGTATTGGGGGAGAATCTGGTTTTGCAAACCACAAAGAAAACATTCTTATGATAATTTATGTATATATTTATACTTTGGATGGACATTCAGTTTGCTTCCAGCAAAGCATCAGCAGGTGGGGTATCTATCCTTTATGGTGTTATGTCTGGGATATTCAGAGAGTAGTGATTTCTGTTCATTATATGAAAAAACAGTGATTTGCATCTGAATGTTTCGTAGGCACTACAGTTAAAATATCTGAGACAGTTGCCAGCTAACAGATCTATTGTCCTGTCTTGCTGCACTTGAGCGTCTTGTCGACATTCTCTAACACCCATTTTAGGCTTATAATTTCGAAAGGATTTTTTTGCAGTTCTTATGAACTACAAAATAGTATCGTATAATGAAAGGTAAGATTTGGGAGAGCATACATGGCTTTTAAATATGAGCCAGAATCATAGAAACACAGAATCAACTAGGTTGGAAAAGACCTTTAAGATCATCAAGTGCAACCATTACCCCAGGACTGCCAAGACCACCGCTAAACCATGTAACTAAGGGCCTTATCTACATGGTTTTTGAACACTTCCAGGGTCGGTGATCCCACCACTTCCCTGGGCAGCCTGTTCTAATGCCTGAGCACCCTCTCTGTGAAGAAATTTTCCCTAATATCCAATCTAAACGTCCCCTTGCGCAGCTTGAGTCCGTTACCTCTTATCCTATTGCTTGCTGCTTGGGAGAAGAGACCAACCCCCACCTCACTACAACCTCCTTTCAGGTCCCCCTGAGCCTTCTCTTCTCCAGGCTAAACAATCCCAGTTCTCTCAGCCATTCCTCATCAGACTTGTTCCCCAGACCCTTCACCAGCTTTGTTGCCCTTCTCTGGACCAGCACTTCAATGTCTTCCTTGTTGTGAGGGACCCAGAACTGAACACAGTATGCTAGATGCACTGTTTTGAAGTTTTAAAGTTTGTATATGCAAATCAGAGATTCCAGTGAAGTCATTGAGATTATGTGTGTGTTTAAAGACGTGACACTAAATACTTTCCCAAGGAAATAGTCTCATTGCCAAGGACCTTTCTGTGAAATGAGTATTTTTTTTTCTGAGATGTGATATATTGATATATAAAGATACTAAAATTTGGCACTGACAAGGTTGTTATTCAGTTTGAAGGGAAAAAAAGAAAGGCATTTTCAAAATAATAACCAATGCTATCTGAAATTAAAAATTGAATTCTGTGATTTTTCAGGGACCAGATGTAAAGTATAGGTAGTACCCCTCTCTAAAACATAAAATATTATCATTAAATACTACAAGTGGGTTGCATCCTTTCATGTTCTACAGTTGTTATCTGCAGCGCTCTCACTCTCTTCCTCTCACCTGCGTAGATACACACATATATAGAATCATAGAATGGTTTGGGTTGGAAGAGACCTTAAAGATCATCTAGTTCTAACTCCTTGCCATAGGCAGGGACACCTTCCACTAGACCAGGTTGCTCAAGGTCCCATCCAACCTGGCCTTGAACACTTGCAAAGAAAGGACATCCACAACTTTTCTATATTATAGATATATATACACATACACACACAATGTCACTTAAAAAATATTAAAAGAAACAGACCACCATTAAATGCAGCCAATTAATATCTCTGCTTATTCTCTTGCAATATACTTATATTACATTTCCATACTTTAAGTGTAGATCGTGACCTTTTCAAATAGGATGCTCTGTAACAAAAATTTCACAAATAGACACAGCTTGAAGTACATATCAATATAAAAAACATCTCATACACTGATAACAAGATAAAATATCATCATTAAGAGGTGGGAGATCTGCATAAGAGTTGACTGATTAAAACCAAAAGACAAAACTGTTCTAAGACATAATTGCTTTCAATTAATTTCCCCAAATAAGCAGAAGTCAGTAGAGGAGGCCATTTAATGGAAACAATTCAGAACCCTAGAGATTAGCCTTAATTAAATGTGTTTTATTCAAAATTTGTCCTAGGGGGCAGGAAGAAAAAAGATATTGCTTCTTATTCAACTTCAAATGACTTCCAGGCATCTAATCTCTAGTAAGAGAATTTTTCAATTTGTGATTATGATATGGCCTTGGCCTTTTGCAATCACCTGACACAATGAATACTTGCCATCCATGTCAATACAGTGTTTCAGAAAAGGAAAACAAAAATTGAAAAATCAAACTTGCCAGAGTATTTAATAGCTTAATCTCTTGATTAAGCAATAAAACTTTTTCACAGCCATTCATTCAGAATAGGAACAGTTTACTAGTGCAGTTGCTGGGATGAACTGTCAGGACACTTACCCAAGACAGTCCTTAGCTGATGGACTGTAGGAGTGCTAAGAGTCTGACAAAAACATTAATAGTAGAACCCATCTGCAAGTAAGGCAGTTCCTAAGAGAGTTATTGTAACAGTTTATGTTGTCACCTTCCACTCTTACTTTTAAAACTACTCAGGGCAGAGTGGAAACACCCAGATAGCTCTTGCTTAAAAGCAGTGTGGTTTCAAGGGCAGGACAAAGTTAGGTTATTTATTCTTCTATCTGTTCTCATTTAATGCAGTGTAACTGTTTACAGAGAGGCAACAGGACAGAGATATATAGTGTCTCAATTTAGAAACAAATAAAATAAAACCTAAGGTGATAAGTTTATCTTTTCCTCTGAAATTGTAGAGTGGTATATGCATAATTCAGTAACAATTTCCAAAGTGAAGACTTTTGCACAATATGGTTTAGCTGCTAAACAGAAATGAAACAGGTGCTGCCCAGGGGTTCTTAAAATGCTGCTCTGTTTGCAACTTGACTGTAATTACAGAAATAAGTAGCTCAAATTTTGTCTTGCTGCGTTTTTTCATAGGAAAAAAAGTTGCTTTCTCTAAATACAGGCTGTGCAGCTATCTTCTGTCAGAAGGTGAAACAACTGGCTTTGTTACTTATCAACCCACTTTCCTGTGGGATACCTTTTGTCCCTTGTTTACAATATAATATGTGGCATTTAAGGAAGATTTTTATCTTTAACTAATTTCACAGTTATTCATCTGTGATTTTAGTATTCATTGGTATGTACTACTAAGGCAATGCAGTAATGAAGACATAACAGAACTTTATTTGATAGAAACTGTGACACAAGTTAATGGTATAATTCAAAGTAGATCTTAAAGGATGATGGAAGTAGGTATGCCACTAGGTATGGTACCAGGTTGTGTTTAGGTCAAGATATATAATTCTTGGCTTTAGTGAGAAATTCTCAATTAAAATTAGAGATTTAGTCTCTGCAAATACAACTACGTACAACTACTCTTCAACAGTTACGTAACTTTTCTTCCAGTTCCTCGTTTTGTTTGTGACAATTTCCACATCTACAACCACTTCAACAGTTTGATTAAATGTCAAGGTTAACTATTTTGGGTTTTTTCCTCTTAAATCTGTGAAATATCTGAATTTTTAACCATATTCTCTTCCTACAAATTGAGCTATACCCTGCAGTATGTATCTGTTTGATAATATTATTGAATATCTTGATCTGTTGGATGTAATGTCTTTGTTTCTTGTGCAACAGGGGCTCCAATGACTCTTCCATAGCTTGTTATTCTATTGCCGTATTAGGATTGATCCTATTCTATGACATTGACCATCATATTGATGATGCTTAGGTTTCTCCTATGCCAAAATATTTCTGACATTACCTTTATCAACTGAATTCAGAAAACACTTGTCTCTAACACCATCTTTTCTGTCATTCAGCCCTGTAATTGACTTTGGTTTTACCTCAGCTTTGCCTTGAAATATGCATCTGAGTGATCATTAAGTATTTTTGATCCATCTGCCATAAGACTTCCAAGATATGAACTTTCTTCTTTATGCAAATAATTTTTGCTCTATTAGAACTGTTTTAAGTAACTGTTTCTGGCACCATGCACTTTCTTGGCCTTACTTAGAATCATAGAACAGTTAGGGTTGG
>NW_009926755.1:0-33115 GCF_000696875.1 Nestor notabilis
CAGGGAGCCAGAGGTAGTCGGCCGTGCTGTGCCCTTCCGTTCCTGAATCGATAGCGGAGCCAGCCGTTTAGCTCTGGAGAAAAGCTGTACGTCACCAAAGGCCTTCTCCCGTTGTGGGTTGTTTTGTTTTGATTTCATATTTAAACCTTAATGACTAATGCTGACATCAAAAAGAAAAGGGAAAAGATAGAAGGAAGCATGGGGTGGCCAAAACCAAGATGAACGAGGCATTAGCAACCATGGTGACCAGCAGGGTTTGTGTTGGGCGCTGGTGTGGCCATTTTAGAGCTGTGCTGAGCAGCCCGGGCAGGGTCAGCATGGAGGAGGAGAAGGAGGAAGAAGGGCACCCCGCTGTGCTGGGCATGGCCAGCAGGCCTATGCTCAGTGGGGCGAGAGGAGCCAGGACTTTGCCTGGGCCACCTGCTCCTGGCTGTGGAGGAGTGTGCGGTGGGCTCTCTTCGATGCAGGCCTGGGGGCCTCTCCAGTCTCCCTTGGCACGGGTGTCTGCTAAAACCAGGCCAGTTCATGCCGCTTTCTCCTTAAACAAAACATTAAAATCAGGAAAACCAGCTCTGTCACATCATCTTTCAGTTATTAGTACAGCCAAGAAATAGAAATGTATTTACTGGAGCTGGCTCTTAGCCTCAGGAGAAAAATATTTATCACTCTGCAGCAGTAATGGCTAGCAATGAGACATCGTTTCGTCCTGCAGTGCCATTTCCAGTTACTTATAGCTTTCTCAGAAGTGACCTTTAGGGCTGAATATCTCATGCATGTGTCAGCTCAGAACTTAATATGAGAAGTCTAATAAAAATCAATTTGGGTGTTCTTAAGTTATCTTAATGTGGAAAAAATTGTGTTTTTTTCCAGCCAAATAATTTTTCAAATGCCTATTTTATGCTCAGTTACAAAATAACTTTCTTTTAACCTTCCAACTTCGCAAAAAATGCCACAATGAATGACATTTTTCTCTTTATTTGTGGAAATTTGATTTTGAAATAACAGTCCAAAATATTTTTAAGATAGCCTGCGCAGGACATTATTTTATTTTGATTTTTTTTCCTTCCTCTTGTACTACTGCTCATGAAAACAGTTCTTCCAAGAAGTGCTATGTAATTCCACACGTTGTGTTCTGCATGCATCATTACTCAAATTAATAGTTATACCTGAGCTTAATACTACCTTTGCAAGCTGCACCCAGTGATTCATATGCTCTCAGCTAATATTAAAAATTTACTAGGTTTAGTATGTATTTGCTATTGTGCATACAAATAGCTATCTTATTGTTGGGGTACCTATATTGCCGTGTGTTAAAACACATGTAAAAAGTGTGCCATGAATCATGCCTTTGAAGCCTCAGAGCGTTACAGCAACCTCATCTGTAAATGAGTGTTACACTGCAAATACCTAACAAATTTGTATCTATCTATAAAGTCTTAGATGATTTCAGTAAGGATATATGGTTTTAAACAAACGGCTTTGTAGAATTGACAGTTTGTTTATTTAACAAACCATCTGGACAATTTATTACCTACTCTTAATGCTCATAGAGGTCCTGAGCAGTTCACCAAGCCCAGTCTTTGGCTCCTTAGCCAGTGGGTGGGTGGGCAGGAAGGGATTGGAGAGGTCAAAGAATACTTCTCTGTGACTCTTGAGTTGCTTCATGCCTTCCTTACCTACATAGGAGAAAAAAAAATGACTGTAGTCTTTTTGTAGGTGTGAGACCATGAGCCAAGTCTGTCTCCCCTTTGCTGCAGCTAAGTAAATGATTAATCAAAAATATCTGGTGCTACTGGTAGATCTCTCATGCTTCATTCTTAGTAACTGACATTCTGGAACTGCTCATCAACTTTTAGGAAGCAGCATTAAGATAACTTAAAAAACTAGTGATTATTTTAACTGGGTTTCATGCTAAATCATAATGGTAATGTCTATAATACAAAGAAGCCCACATGTGTATTTCTCTCTTTCAAGAAGAAAACCTCTTGTTCTTTATGTGTTTCCACTTTTAACAATTTTGAAACCCCTTATCCCAGCTATCATCTTTTTGTTATATTTCAATATTTATGACACAGAAGAATCTTTGAATTCTACTCTCAGCCAATTATCACCAGCCCAAGGGAGTACTTTTTCAGTTCTTGGGAACTTCCAAAACATTAGGAACCTTGGCTATGGCACTCCATCAGCAAGAGAACTGAAAAGCATGAAGTGGCTCAGTGGTTTGGAGTGTTGTTGCTTACTTCCTACAGCTGCAGATATCTATTCATGCATACCAGCTTTTTCAGATATCAACACTAATCAAGTTACATTAATTCGTTTGATGGATTAATCTAATTCACTGACAGGAGCTTTCTCCTTCATGAGATAAGCATCCACACACACACTGACTTGCTAAGTGCCATTAATGCAGACAGAAGGGCAGCCCATTATTAATATAACAACCTAGCTTAATTAGTTCAATGGAGCTGAGGGAGCATTAGCTTTAGTCATTGAGGTCTTCGAGAACATGTATAAAGTAGATTGAAGTGCACAGACTCATACTTGTCTGATTCCATACAGAGCTTTCTGCATAGCCATTTACTAATCAATTCTAAACTGCAGGGAAGAACTGCTTCCTTTGTAAGAAATGGTCATTAATTTTCCTTCTTAAAATAGCAGCATCAGGATACTTTGCCTTTAGACACAAAGGAAATTTTTTGTCTGCCTTTTTATTGCACTAGTTTAGGTTCTGAATTGCAAATTTTCCCATCTGTGTAGTTTCAAAATGCGTACATTGGTATATTCAGCAGTGCATGCTAAAAGGTGCTGAGATACTGGTACTTATGTTACTGATTTATACACTGAAATGTTCTGTATTTAAATGCATTAAAACATGGGCAAAGCAGAATTATTAATATTTCAGTCACAACTCTGAAATTTTCTTTATCGTTTCATGTGTAACTTCATTTGAGGAAAAGAACACAGTAAATATCCCTCACTAGTACAATGTCAGCTGTAAATGTCAGATATTTAGTGAAATCGTTGTAACAGAAAAGGAGAGAAGCTATTTTATGACATTTAGCAGATAACACCAAATGAGCATTCTAGCTGTGATTGTTTTACCGTATTCATAACTTTGATCTGATTTGAAAGTCAAAGTTTTGAAAACTTCTCTAAACTTTCAGAAGATCAGAATCCTACTTTTTGTTTTACCATATAGATAGCGTCAGAAACAAATGCAGCTGCCACCTGAAATTCCCTATAGCTTTAGTGAAAGGAAGCCTGATTTGTCTCTCCTGTCAACATTGTTATGTTGGGTTTAACCAATCTACTGTTCTCAAAACTTATTAAAAAAAAAAAAACAAAACAAGCCCAGAAAACCCAACAAAACAAACCAAAGCAAAAAACCAGAACTTTGTAAATTAACTGCCAAAGCACTTTTGTGAGGTTGGAGATACATAAGGGTTTTTGGGCTTGGACTGAATATTTTTTTATTCAAGCTTTGCATAGCACTTAACCGCAGCAGCCCATAACTAGATGCTGTAACAGCGTTTCCCCTGTGTTACAGACAGTGAAAACGAAGTAGAGAGTGTCTGAGAACATCGTAGAACCCATTCTCTGTCTGAGTCCTGGTTCTATATCTATTTCCTTCAATTCCGTTGGAGTTTAAAATATAGAAAATACTACATGCTAGAAGGTGAATAAAAAGTGAGGAAGATAAAAATGGAGTACATTGCTCCCTTAAACACATATACACTCAGTTTTCAGAAGCTTTCATTAAAAGCGTACCGGAAACTTTCAACATTCACATTGACTGCCAGTTTTATCCAGCCACTTCCACAAGAATGGAAAGGGTAGCAGAGCACTGTCAAGTTTCATTTCATTTTTGAAAGCGCAGAATGCCCAGAAAAGTTTTGCAATAACGTTTTCTCATACCTTCACATCCCTGCCTTATATGATAGATGAAATAATCATCCAGAAGCACTGAACTGTCATCACAGTTGGCAATGATGTGCATTGCAGCTAGCTGGCTGCAGCCTCAGGCTCTTGCTGATAAATATAATTTGCCTATCCAAGTGGGGATGAGGCTGCATCTGCATCCCTGAGACTGATATAACAGGCATTAGGGCTTAGTGCTATTTCTTAATTCCCACAAATTGTTCATCAGAACATAAGATGAAGGAGGGAGGCATCATGGCAATCCTATTCCTCCTTCCCTCTTCAAAAAAGAAATGAGCATACCTACCATAAAATACTTGCATATGAATTTCTTCACGTAATCCACAGGACAAAAGTACAAACTATTACTTCTGACAAACTGTCAAATTGTATGGACATACTATCGGTTTACTCTTTTTGCCAATTTCTCTTCTCCTCATCTCCTCTTAGCCCCAATACCTACACTGGATTTTTGAATATTTACAGCAATTGCCACCAGAAGGGGAACTGCTTGGTCAGATCACAGCTAACAGAGGACAAAGGTTAGGGGTAAGGCCTTCCCTAGTCTTTTCAAAGACAGGAATAAACTAGCCAGTCCACCAAGAGAACTTTAGCCTTTCAGTACGACCTAGGAAAACACTTTTCCAAATTGCTACTTAAATAAATGATACACCAACTACTTCTTTCCAAACTCTGCTATGGAATAGTACAAATAACTGTCGTTGCAACAGAGCTTTGAGTTCTAAGCTGCCCCCAAAAATGCACAAAATTTGTGTTGGGGTCCACCACTGAAAGTTGGTGGATGACACACACAAGCAAAAAACACATGTACCAGTAATGAACTTAATCCCTAAATTAATCTGCCAGTTACAGAAGGAATTTTTATAGGCTCGTGATAACACAAGGTGGATGTCAGTGGGAACTTTTCCAGGGCTATGCTGTGGTTGGGATTACATCTCCTGGCAGGCAGAACTGAGCTTGTACCTCGCTATCTGCTTGATGAGACCTGTGGGCCTCACACAAAATTACTTCACAAAATTATTTCCCTCAAAAACAAACCAACACAAAAAAAACTTTGTAACTTTTTTTTTACTGTGGCAGATCCTGCCAATTTATTCTATTTATTATACTGCAAGTATTCCCCGCAAACCTTGTACCTTATGCATACAGGGTTTTAAAATAAGAGCAATTACGTAAAGATGGCAAGTCCTAAATAAGGCTAGCTTCTTACATACTGTGTTAAAAAGACAAGCTGGAATGGGGCTGAGTCTCTCAATTTAGGACAAGTAAACTTGGCTTTAAACTTAAACAGGGAAAGTTTAGGTTAGATATAAGGAAGAAGTTCTTCACAGTGAGGGTGGTGAGGCACTGGAATAGGTTGCCCAGGGAAGTTGTGAATGCTCCAACCCTGGCGGTGTTCAAGGACAGATTGGACAGAGCCGTGGGTGACATAGTTTAGTGTGTGGTGTCCCTGCTCATGGCAGGGGGGTTGGAACTAGATGATCTTAAGGTCCTTTCCAACCCAAACCATTCTATGATTCTATGAAAACTGGGTCTGGCTGATTCTAGTGCAACAGGAGAATCGCAGAATCGTAGAATGGTTAGGGTTAGAAGGGACCTTAAGGATCATCTAGTTCCAAAGATCATTTAATTCCAACTCCCCTGCCATGGGCAGGGAAACTGTCCACTAGACCACATTGCTCAAAGCCCTGTCTAACCTGCTCTTGAACACTTCCAGGGATGGGGCATCCACATGGATGTGATGTGGAGTGCTCCTCCTGCCTCTGATGGGCTTAGAAACCATGGGCTGTGTTTTGGTCTTTTGGGGCTGAGCCTGAAGGACACTCAACATTGCAGGAAGTTCAGCATGTAACCTCACACCCAGGCTAGCTCTTTAGTCAAGCTTTACGGGAGTTTAAGTGTTTAACTTGACTGGGACCTCATAGGCCATGCTTTGAGCAAGCAAGCTTCAGAAGGAAGGGAGGAAAACCCCAAATCTACTGGTTAAATAGAGATTTAAGATGTCAGAAACGACTGAGGTATGTTTCTAGGTCATTTGTTTATCTCGGAGGGCAGCAAAGGATATAATATGTTCTTTTGTCAGTTCTTCCAAGGGACAACTAAGTGGCTTTGGCAGGCAGGACATCGTGAATATTTAGCAATATTATCCTGTTGTTTCTGTTTGAGCAGTGCAGCAAGGACAACAATCTGTAGCAGAAAACGTATGAATTCATAAGGTAAAAATATTTACAGATTAAAAGGTCTGACATTTATGTTTCTAGAGAAAAGAGAAACAGACATGAGCAAAATTCTCTATATTTTAGTTTTGTAAAATCGAAGTGCTTGTTGCAGACCCTTCACATAAGTTGAGTTCTGGTCTTAAATACATACCAATGTATATTTGCTTCCTCCATCCGTGGTCTCTAACTCCCTTCTGGATAACTGCCACTGAATTTCAGGTATTTTTCAAGATTTTTAGGAGTAACAATAAGTGGGGTGAGAGTGCCATGGATTCAGCTAGAACACCATGAACCTAAGGAGAAATTATAGCACCCTCTGCTGTCATTTTAGATGATTACCTTAAAGAGTCCTGTTTTAATTTACCTGGAAAAAAAGATACCAGAGTATTTGGTTCATAATTTTTACTTCATGTTAGAAAGACTGTGACTGCCCTTTAATTTATTTCTATTTTATTGCTTTGCAAATGACTATGTAGTACTAAAAAATTCAGATTAGTTTATCTTTTAGGATCTAAATAGAACTGACATTTTAAATTGTCATCTGCTTATGTGAGACAAACAATATACCTTTTGAAATATACATTTGTTTTCAATAAGTGTGGCTTTTATCACATGCACACTGTATTTCAGCATACATTTTCTAAAGCCCACTCTCTGACAAGCCCAGGATCCAAACAGCTTTAACCTTCACTTCTGTAATTCATACAGCTAACATTGGAAAGCTGCACAATGCGAGCTGAGATTACATCTCCCTTTTCCCTGCTGCAGACACAGCCAAGTCTGACACTCCCAAAGACATATGTGGATTGACTACAGAGGCCTGAAGGGATTTAATTCCAGATTAGGGACTGAAGTACAATTTGTATTACATTAGCTGAATATATACTCCCTCTCTCTATAATTCCTGTTTCCCTTCTGTGATGCGCATATGATTGTGGTTCTGGGGTAAAAAAATTCTAAAGTAAAAGTAAAATCACACCTACAGAGGCTCTTCCATTATGTATTTAGGTATTTATGGAGGTGGATTTATTTGCTGACTTGTTAGCCTGCAGTAGAACAAGAAAACTGGTGGGGAATCAATAGGACGGAACAGACTAGGCTCTCAGTGGGCATCAGCTGGTGCATAAGCATCACTAGCACTTCATACTCATACAGTAGCAAGTATCTGGCCCGGTATTTCTCATGGAAGGTAGAGGCCTAATGCTAAGACTCTTACAGCTGGCTGAATTCAGTGTCTATGCTTATTTCTGGAAAAAAAATCCTAGGAGGTTGAACAAAATGTTATCTGCTCTATGGCTGTATTTGCTGTGCATTGTTACCTGCAGACTATATAGACAAAAGAACTTGTACCATATCACCAGACCTATCACAGTTTCAGTTTGTCTTTAGTTGCTGTTATTACCACCTCAGCCTCATGTCATGAGTTGATTCCCTCTCCTATTGTTTTATGTTTTCATGTTCCACAATCTTGGCTGACTGCAGAAAAATGAAATCCACATTCACAGGTCACAGCTTCAGTCCTCCTGTCCCCTCTTCAGCACTTAGCAGGACCATAAGGCTTTCAAGGCCACTTCCCATCTAACATTCCTTAGGTGCTTCATTATAACTGTTTCTGTTAATGCTTTATTGCAATTACAGTTTTGTTGTATACATCCAGTCTAAGACAAACTACTCTCTTCCAGTTGATAGATGGTGACCTCTTTAGACCAAGGCCATCTTTCACAGCCTATAAATCAAGGTACTTGACTTGACATACACTCCTGTGGCCTTCAGACAAGTTGACAAGTTGCTGTGGTGTTTTGCTGTTGCTGACATCTCCTGTGACGTGGAACTCATACCATGATCCAGGACATTTAGGAAAGGTTCCTGCGATCTCTTGATGAAATGCAATATAGACAGCTGTGGTCTTTCCTTCAGCGTAAACAGTGTTGGGGAGATTCTGGGACCTCAGACAGTTTTACAGCACGCATAATCCAAAGCAGCCAAGCACAAGAAACCACCAGGCACCTATGATCACCAGATGTTACCAGCAGTAACAGCAGCACAGCAAATCAAAATCGGGAAATCTCTGTACACAGTTCTCCTCATTCTTTCCCTTTTACTGACATCCACTTCTTCACAAAGCCTGGTTTATCGCACCTGTTGTGTCCACTAGGTGGTAGCAAAAAGGCAATATTAGGCGAGGAAGGGTTTCCAGGGCTCCTCTCCACCTTTCTCCCCCAGCGCACCCGGCTGTCTGCAGAGCAGATCCGGAGTCAAGCTGCTACTGCTGCTGCTGCTGGGTAGGGTGAGGGGAAACCCTGAGGAACTTCATCTTGGGCTATGAACTTGCTAAAGAGTAAGTAGTTCTCAAACTTCAGGAAGATGCAAGGAAGGCAAATTGCAGAAAACATTTTGCCTTTTCTGAGCTACAAAATAGGAAGAAGGGCATGCCTGGGGATTTTGTCCTTCAAAGCATCCCCAAAACCTGCCGATGAATGCTCTTCTGGGATGAATGCTGTCCCACACACAAGTTGTCAAATGTGTGGAGGTTTCCATGTTCAGCTCATTTTTTCAGGGTATGCTACATAGAGTAAGGCCATCTCTAGGGAAAGTCCTAGAGGCCAGAGAGGTGAGCAATGTAAAGGCTGTTCATGGTGTTGTGATGGCATTGTTACTTCATTTAAAAATACCTACAAACAGTAAACTTACTGAACTATCTGTTGGGATGAAGATTCAGGCACAAGCTTAAAGACCCAAACACTGATATTCTGCTCCGTATCTGTAACACTGCTAACACTAGAGCTTAGTAAAAAAATACGAAAATTCTGATCTCATGCAAGTTTTACTTTTCCATATGGGGATATACTAAATATTTTTTAAGTGGAAGAGGAGATTGGTTTTGGTGAAAAGAGAGCAAATAATTGCCTGGAAATTATTAGAACATTTACATAGGAAAAGAAAGAAAATAAACTCAGAAAAATCTCATATTCAAATCCTTGCTTGATTTCAATGGGCAGCTTTACCAGAGACTGTGACCTCTGCATTGGTGCTACTGGGTCACCTCATGGGACACAGCGGTGCCATCTGTCTCTACCCAGCCTCTGCTTATTTGCAGGTCTGTCTCAGCATGTTAATCTGAATTACCACACTACAGAAAACATCTTTTACTGAAACATTCTTGTAATATATTTGGATTACAATAAGAGGCATCTTTCTTTTATTTGGAAAATTGCTCCAGGAGCTCCTGATCATCTCAGTTCAATAAAGCAGGAAGGCCATGATTTCAGAGCAAAAAAGCAAAGCTCAGCAAACTGCCTGACCTCCTTTTGTGCACACACAACCTCCCAGCTACTGCTGAAGCCTAGTAGAAAGGGTCGCAGAATGACTGTGGAGTTGTGTGGTAGTAGCCTAGTAGTACTGGGAAGGATGCAGTTTGTTTCTCTTCTCCAGCTTCTCAGCCTTTAAGCTGCAGCAGCTAAGGCTTCTTGAGAGAAATCCTCACCCAACTGCAATTTAATTGAGTTCTTACTGTTCTGCAAGAGAAAAGCAGAGCAAGGAAGGGGAGAAAACAAAATCCAAAACAACCAAACAAAAAACCAGAATAATCCCAGTAACTTTATTAAAAGTGAATTGGTTCAAGAGCAAAAATTCAGAAAATATCCCAAATCAAACAGCACCAGTTATATCAGCTTTTCATTCCTGCAGGTTTGAGTCACAGGTACGGTAATCAATAATCCACATTTTTTCCTGATCTGAGCAACATCCTAGAGGTAGTGCTTTCACAGGGATAAATTGTTCAGCAATTTCTTCAATATATTAATCACAAGCAAGCCTTTCGTGAATGTTGGGCAGTCCTGTACTTCTGTTATTCATATTCTTTTTTATGCTTAAAAAAAGAAAATTATGCTTAAAAAATATTAAAAATGTATTAAAAAAAATTCCCTGGTTTATTTGGCTATTACTTCATATCCTTTTCACAAGACTAGTTTGCCTTGGAACCCAATCCTTGTAGCACCTTCATTTCCTCATATAAATTGTTATTTGTCACAGTTCCTACATGTAAGTTATAACCCAGTCTTGCTCCATTTTTAGATTTCAGTGTGAAAAGAATGCTTTAAATCAAGATGAATACATTCCTGTATTATGGTGGACCTCACAAAGCCTTTTCCTCATGTCAAATCTTCTCTAGCTTCTTGACAAATACCATTGCTTTTGTAGATGAAAGTTTTCCCACTAACAGGATATGTAGCCTTTCACCTCTAAGATGCTGTTTTGAATCCTGCCCTACTCAGTTGCCAAACAAGTGTCAAAGAGCAGCAATTTAGATTACAAGAGTTGAAGGATCTTGATCTAATTTCCAGGGAAAAGACATTCAGAAAACATAGTAGTCCATTTGGCCCCTTTCTTTTGAGATTTGCCTGCTCAACAAAGAGTTAATAATCAGAAACTAAAGTTAGACCAGCTCAGTTATGAAATAAAATTGTTATTTTCAGTAAGTGATTCAGTTAAGTATCTTACAGATTTAGCAGACTTTAGATTGGTGAGGGAGAGAGAGGGTATCCAGTTACCAGAAGCACTTACTACATGTGTCATGCTGGTGGCAGCTTTAATACCTTTGCTTTATCTCCTGCCAGCATAAAGGGCTAGTGACTGCAGCAGCCCCTTCTCAATCAATAATTACCTCTTTGCTGATGCCCAGCAGTGCTTTCTTCAAATCAAGGTTGGCATACAAGCAGGAAAAAAGGTTCCCTTTTTGCATGCCCAGACCATACCCATCCCATGGTTGAATAGAGTATTCTGTATCATGTTCTTCATGGATGATGGTCCAGGAGCAGCAGTAGTAATAAACTTTCTTGCCCTGTGCAATTTCATTAACCTCAGTCAATTTGTGACTATGAGCTTTGCAACCTCAAGTGTCACCTTATTTTCTCTCATCAGATGCACACATTAGTCATGCACAGTTTTATTTATAAATGTAACATGACCTTGTTTATCTGAGCCCCTGAGCTTTTAGGTAAGCACAGAGCCTAGACAAATGGGAACACTGTCCCTGAGCATGAAATCCAGCATTTTCTGAGCACACTGTGCTGCCTTCATGAGACCAAGCAAACATACTAAACAAAGACGAGACTGTAAGGAGAGCAAGCAGGAGGAGGACTTAAGTCTAAAGGCTTTGCACACACACAAATAAAAGCCAAACACACACACACCCCAACCCCAAAAAACAAAACCAACCAACAAAATAAAGTCACCACAAAAATACCCCCCCCCTCACCCCACCCCCCAAACCCATGCACACAGGGAAGAGCAAGCCACTATCGGGTAATACAGATTACTGCAGTTGGCCCTTGCCAATCCTCCTGTCACTCATTGCTCAAAATCTTTTCCTTTTTGGGGGAGTAAAGGAGGATGGCAGCTGCCCTGGGACCACTCTGCTGAACAACTGTCAGCTGCAGTGGGCAGATGTAGTGTTCAGGAATTTTCCATTTTTCACTCTACAAAAATGTCTTTGTGGTGCTGGCAGGTTTCTCCCTTTTCTTCCTGTTGAATGCTGAGGGGAAGAAACTGCTCTGTTTCTCAGCACTGTCTAGCGCATCCATGAACAACTTCCCGTTGGCTTAAGCAGTCTCTCACAGACCTTTTGCTCCAGGCATAATTTTTACCTTGTCTTCACAGTCTTCAACCCTTTTTTGTTACATCTTTTGTTGCCTTCCTGACATTTCTGGTTTTGTTGGCCTTTTCTCATCATTTTCCTTTTTCTTTGTGACGCTTTGTTGATCCTGCTGATTTATATTTTTTACTGTGTCTTTATCTGGTCCACACCCCACCACTGAGATAACTGGCCATTTTTTGCTCATCAAGTACATTTGACTTGGTAATAAATACCTTGAAGTCCCTATTAGTTCCTTAGCTTTCTCACTCCAGCCTTATGCTATTTTGTGCTGTGCTCAGTGATGTCCATAGCTCTCCCTCAAAAGGTCAATGAAAATCATGTTTGTGCATATCAGGACAGAATTTGGCAACAGAAGCTTAAGTTTTTCCACGTTCTGCTTTGCAGAAACTTAAAAACAGAAATGTAAAAAGAAGAGAAGATTTTTCCTGATCCATATTTCTCACTAGAGTATTTATTACCATGGTAATGTGTGTTTTCACTTGTGTCTGCTATCCCAAAAGCTCCAGATAGGCATTTCTCAGGGGGTTAGGACACATGAAATCAGTGAATATTTTCGTGGGACTCTCAGGGCCCTGACCAAGCATTCATTTAACTGCAAACCTGACCTTGGTTGAGTTTTAAGTATTTGGAAGGTAAATAGAGCAATATGTGTTTGGGTAGATACCTGCATATAAATATTCAGTAATTTTGTTATAGAACAGGAATTGGATCAAGGGCTTCAGCCCCTTGTTCTGGATTCTAGCAACAGCTTACTCCAGAACAGTGGAAACGTGAAACATTGGCACACTAACACAAAGATCTTGAATCAGAAGACTTTGTAAATACAAACACAACTGAAGTTTAATTAGTACCATGTTATCCTATGTGATATGGGGCTTTATGGAGGGAATTAAAGGATGTAGTAGAGAACATGAACTTAAGTGTCAGTAGTCAAAAGGACATTAACTGAAGAGGGACAATTAAGTCTTGCAATTCTGTAAGTGAAATTGTTTGATTTTCCTTATTTTCATTTACCACTGAATTGGTTGGATAAATTCTCTATTCTAAGCAACATAACATCCACATTTTATTCTCTTATTTCTTATTCTAGAATAAAGAAACAAAAAAGTAGGTACCCTGAGGTTTTAGGATGTTACATTTTGTGCCATAGGTATGAGCACAGTAACACCTTCAATTTTTTTAGTCCTGGATGCTATTTTATTTAACAAAGCACTAGTTAGGGCAAGTAAACAAGGCCTAGAGGACAAATTAACCTTAAAAGTTTGATAGAAGAATGTTGTAAGATCAACAAGGTGGATGCCAGACTGCTGTATTGAGTCCTACCAGAGTGTTTCTTACTCCGTACCTGGTAAATCACCTAAAGGCAAACTTTTATTTTTTGTGCTCGGAGCCCTGGAAAAAAAAAAACAAACCCTGCAATATTGTTTTATATTACTTTGCCTGCAGCTGTACTTTACTAAGATCAAAAAAACACATCTCAACATTCTGCCCGAGAGTTTGTATTCCTCTTTATACAACACTGACAACTCCGCAGCTATTTGCTCACATGTCATTTTCATAGGCTAAGCTTCTCAAATAAGAGATTTCATGTTTTGTTCACTTAGCTGCTCTACTTTTACAGATTATCTATTTAAAATTGCCAGTTCTGAAACATAACTGAAACAATCAGAAATGTTAAAACTGGCCCAAGGATATAGTCACAGGAATGTCTGCAGGTACGGTCTACTTGGGAACTGTCTAGACCCAGCCAAGAAAAACACATTGTTTTGCAAGAGGTTATACTTGCTGAGGCATGCATATACACTGACATTTCTTCCCATCTAAATTTTAGTAAATGTTTCTAACGAATCACTTGAATGAATACAGATTCATTTAAAACAATGCACAGTCCTTGTTTCTGGTTGTAACATACCTATAATATTTCAAAAGAATTATTACGTATTAACAAGTTTTGCAAGGCTGTGATGATACTTTCTCACATTACCTAATAAGAAATTAGTAGGCCATGTTTGCAATTGCATTTTATACGGTGTTTAGTAATTCTTGTAGAAGTCATTTTATAGACTCATTAAAACACACTCTGTTAATAAAAACATTTAGTCTGAAAATAGAAGCGTAATGATTTTTGACGTAGTGTTACACCTGCAGTAATGGCAAACAATATGAGATTGTACAGAAACCTGGATGAAGTTGTTCTTATCTCCTACTCCATGGTTTATATTTAGAAACAAGATATCATGACTGAGGCCATTGTTGTAATTCTGAACTGTGCTCTGCATGTTTGAACATGTGTTCAAAGCCCAAGTTTACCTAAATGAAACAGTCAGCCTGAGATCAAACATTCCCCTTGCAGGGAATGGGAAGCACTGAGAACTTTGAACTCCAAGAGTTTGAATTTCTCTGCATTGCTTGGTGTGCCACCTCTACGGCACAGGACTGGGAAAGAAGGAAAGGATGGTGGGAGAGTTTCACACATGGCTTCTGCTGGTCCAGAGCAAGTGGAAGGGACAGAGACGAGAGGCAAGGAAGTGGATTTGGATGTCTTTTGTTTCTGTGTTCTGCTTCGAGATGTCTGAGTGAGAAGGCTGGATAAGTAGGGACAAGAATTGCCCATTGGTAAACACAGTCCTTCCTTAGGCAGGGGTCCCTACAACCTTGAGCATCCTTTTTTATCCTGCTTCTGATCCACACTCTAAGTCCCCAGTACTTTTTGTCTTCTGACCCAGCTGTCATATCCCTCACCTCCCTGCACTGCAGTGACCACCTAAGAGCTCAAATGACACAGCTGCATTCACTCTACAACTCCTTCCTTCATCTTCATCACCTCCTTTCCTTCCAGCTTTTCTCCAATCCCAAATTCCTCCTCACTACTTCTTTTTCAAATAACCCACTTTCCCGTTTCTCAGATGTCCTGTAATTTAATTGTCTTCCAGCTCACCCCATACACCCACTCCCCCTTACTTGCAAATCCTTTCCCACTTATGTCCTTGCCTCAGACCACCAAACCCACTGTGGCTTTTTAGTTCTTCTTGCTCAGCTTTGGTGATGTGCCCATTTGCTGTACTCTTCCCCTGTAGCTGGTCAGCTAAAGCCTCCCCCTTTCTTGCCTGTCTTTGCAGGATAAAAGGAAGTAATTGGAGCTCCTCCTTTATCTGGGATTTCAAAAACTCAGTTTGTGCTTACCAAGTATCAAGAAGAACAAAACAGTTTTCTAAAGAAAACAAGGAAGAAGAGGGTGTAGAGTAGTCGTGTTTACCAAGAGAAGTCTCTGCAGCCCAGGTATTTGTCCCTAGTTCATGTCAGGGGTGGAGTATGAAGAAGGGAATTTGCCTAGAGGAAGAAGTAGGACAGAAAACTTTGGCCAGGTCAGCACTGCCCTAAGCACAGCCATGGAAAGGTAGAAGGGGCCAAAGCAGGACATCTCGCATCTCCCTCAAGTCTGCACTACACTTGTGTTCTCCAAGGCATCTGAAGAAGCACAACCCAAGCTGTCCTACATGCATCATGTTTGAGCTCCATGTCTGGGCAGAAAGAGATGGGGCCCTGGACCCTAAGTCCTTGGGAATAGAATGAAGCAAGTCATCAGGGACCTAACTGAGCCAACAGGGGAAATTTCTGGTTTGGATTTTGAGAAGTTTGCAACACAGGCCATAAAAATTTCCCCAGAGCTATGTACGAACAACTGTACTTCAGCAGCCCAGTGTTAGTTGTAGGACATTATGATGGCAACCAGAGAATTCCTTCATGTATACCATTGCAAAGTAGTCCTGAGTAATATGTATGAGTATATCCTTGAAAATTTTTCCAGCACTGAAAGTGATTAATCCTGTGCAGGTTTAACTGAACTTTCTCAGAATACCAGACAGTGCTGAGGAGCAAAGCAGTTGGACCATTGCATGAACCACAGTGTAGCTGTTAGCAAGGACAGTTGGCATGAAAGGGGAAGAAAAATTTCTGCTTGACTAAGGTTTCTTGATGCTGTAAAATTCTTTCCTTAGAGAATAAAAGAGACTCTTCACCACGACAGAAAAAAAAAAAAAGTAATTTCTGCTGACAACAGGCATCCAGATTCTGGAGGAGAAATAAACCAGCCAAGTGATCAATATATTGTAAAGAGCACTAATGTAAAGAGCACTATACTAACAAGCTATTTACAGCAAAAGGCTAGGACACATTCAAACACTCACGATTCTTTCTCATAGATGTCACGTGCACAGACACTACCCTCCTCATTATTGTACATGTGATTTGTAAATTCTTCTGCTGGCATTGCTGAAATACTGGGTTTAAACCAACAAACAACATTTTCTCACATGCCAAAGAAAACAAGAATTTTAACATCTTAAGCCTTCCCTAGAGATGGCAGGATTCCCTTGGTTTGTGTGTTACTCCACAGAGTTGGATGTTATGCCAATGTGAGGGAGGGATGACTGCTCTGTTTTTTTCCACTTATTACCCAGTGAGAAGCTCTTTGTCCACAGACTCCTACAACAAGTCTTCTTGTTTCCTGGCTGTGCTCATCATTCTTTTCTGAATCTGTTAGGTAGGATAGTTTTGAATAGGGTGGAGGGGGAAGTAATTGCATTTGCCCAGATTCATGTGGCAAACAGCAGCTTGAAAGGAGGAAACATGACAAGTTAAGGCTAGTTGGGTCTCCCTCAGTTTTGATCCTTCTTCAGGAAACCCCTTTCTTCCTGCCAGGAAAATGTTTCTGCTCCTTGTCTGCTCACCTCTCCATGTAGTCCCTGGTTTTTCTCTGCCACTGAGATCTGTGTGTGGGCTGCTTCTCCTGAAGGACAGATGTTCGGCTCCAGCAGCAGCCAGCTGACCCTCTGCAATCAAGGCACTGCTCCTCTGCCTGACTCTTGACTCAGAAATGGCTGGGGGCCCTTCTACCCTTGGTGCTTGGCTCCTCTTACCCCAGGTTCGTCTCCCATCACACAGTGCCATGCTGGGCTGCCAAATATTCCACTTAGGTAACACTTGGCATTTCCAGCCCCAGGGCCTCAGCACTGACGCATTTTCCAAAATTATTTTCTAAAAAGCCACAAATATTTTGAATTCCTAGCAACTGAGAAACCCCAAAAGCAAGAAAGCAGCATTCTTCTGCCAGGAAGGGAAGAGGAAAGCCTGCAATGGGGAGAAGAATGGTGGATTGAGAACTGCTTCATCATTCTACTCCCTCCTCCTTCTCTTTAAACTTTTTTGTAATTCCAAGGTCAAGGGAGAGGGAAGAAAGTAGGGGAGGAAGAATGGGGGTGGGGGGAAAATAGATTTTGGAATTCTTTTTCCAGGTGTAGAAATGGAAAAGATCACAGAAAGCAATGTCTGCTTCTTTCTCTCTTCTCTAACTTCCCACCTCCATAAAACCCATGTATCAATACAGACTAGAGACAGATGTTATTAATTTTTCCACTCCTTCCTTCATTAAAAATAAACAAACAGAGGCATAGTTAATGGTTAATGCTGCTGAGTTCATGGAGCAAACTGTTCTCTTTTCCCTTCTTGCCTGTAGTTTAATCATGAACTTAGACTGCCTTCAGGCTACAAAGGAGAAGAAAGCTGGGAATACATATATTCAGAAATGCAGGCAGTGTTTGATGTCTCTGAGCTAAAATTAAAAAAAAAAAAAAAAGAAAGAAAGAAGTGGAGAAGAAGAGCAATCTGCAAACCATGGAGCTAGGAGTCAAAGGGAGAAAGAAAAAAACCGGGTGAAGATAGCTGAGCAACTACCAACATGGAAGACTTTCAAATTCAGCAGTAGTACTAGCAAGCTGTTTCTGTGATGGTTATTAGTAAATGATGCTCAGAAATAAATGAATGGGCTGTAGCTGCCAGCATGGCCTCTGTGTTTACCAGCACTTGAACAATCAAGATAGGACAAAAATCAAGACCCCAAGGTCTGGAGTTAAAAGAATGATAGAGAAACCCAGAGCCCTGTGACGGTGTAAAAGAACCAGAGAATGTGGTGAATCCCCACAGTCCTCCAAAACACACAGGGAACTTCAGGATTGCCTTGGAGTACATGGTGCTCTGAAGCACTGAACACCAAAGCTCAGTATTTATCTGTCAGGACAGTGAAAGTGAGCTATGAAAGGAGCCAAGGACCTCTTGGCTAAGGATGCTCACACAACTCTGGCACTCAGTAGAGCCATAAGCAGTCACAGGACAGCTTCACAGCCACGGAGAGCAGGCTCCAATACCTGATGCTGCAGGAAGGAGAGGGGAGCTTTCTGTCTCGGTTATTCCATGGTGGAAGAGGACAGCATCTATAGAAGCCTGCCAGAAGGGAAAAAAGGAGTTAGAGCTTTAGTGCAAATCAAAACTAGCCCCAAAATATTTCTTTTAAGTGCGATCCACATTTTTCCATGTCACAAAGTGAATCAGAGCTCCTAATCTCAGCATCACACCTAACTGCATGAGATCAAGGAGTTGATACAAAGTCCACTAAGCATCAGAGAAGGTAAATGGGCTTGCCTTTGGATACAATAAAATACAGGTGACTTATGTATTTATATGGAATAAGAGGCACACACAAACTAGCTGGCCTCACAGAAAAAGGAAGATCCCTATTACTTCAAGAAGCCATAAAATCTGATTAATAGCGGAGATATGCTTAAAATTGTTAGGAATGCAAAATTAATCTTTATAAGTACCTGATAACATGTGGAGAGCTTGCTTTTCGTAAGCCAGGCAGGTGGGTAGTCAGGCCAGTTTCTAGGAGAAACTCCAGGGAATGCCTCCCATAGTTTAACACTAAAAGAATAGTGTACCCCAACATCAGACTGCTGCTAAAAATCCTGTGCATCAAGAGAACTTTGGTAGTGAAGACATAGCACCTACAGACTGCAGACTCTGGAAACATGTAGCTGATGCAGAATAAAAAGATACCCAAATTTTAACCAGTTTGTAGAACTCGGAGAGCTGTCTTCCTGATCTGTGCCTTTCCCTGCGTCATCTAGTGAAATTGCCTCGTTAATCAGCACAGGAGTTTTCTAAAACAATTGAGTGCTGGGTGAACATTATAGGAAGGATAAAGTTTGGACAGGAAAAACAAACATACAAACAACCGAGCAACAAAAACTGAATACCAAAAGCTAAAACCAAAAAATCCAAATAGCTCCTTTGCAGTTTTAACTCTTTAACACAGAAAAATTATATTTAAACTTAGATACTGGTATCCAGATTACAGGCAGTAATGTTTACATATCCATCCTAAAATCTATCTTGGTATAAAAAGAAACCTTAAATAATATGAGGGGGAAAAAAAAAAGGCAAAAAAAAGCTTTCAGTGATGTTGGAAGAATGTTGCTTGTTGTTAGAACAACCATGGACTTTCAAACAGGAGCGAGTGTTTAGCCACAGTTTAGGAAAGGGTAACTCAGCTACCCCTGTGAAACAAGATGGAGGTAGTACATACTCCTTTTTTTTTGGTTTTGGAACCATTAGCACAGGTGATGAGATTATAAGTGGGATGAATTAATTTTGGAAAAACAGAAAAGCATGATAGTGATTAATGCATAGTCAAAGGACAACGCATCATTAATCTAATGGTACGCTTGTTACATTACCTATTGTAGATGCCTTATCAATAAATGCCGTTATCAGTATGCCTTACCAATAAATGCCAATATCAATGCTGAAATCAATAAATACAATATTTTCCCTATCAGAAAGCTGAACAGTGGTATTGTCTGTTATGAGTTACATAAATTTTTATTTAAATTCTTTTAACTTTTTGCTGGAATTCCAAGTCTCTTCTCTATGAAGGATTTGACCACTAGTTGGCATTGTTACTTCACTCAAACAAGAAGCCTTCAAAGAATACGTTCAGCTGCAAAACCCGATCTCCACGTTTTTGAGCTCTAATTTTCATTCAGCAACATCTGGGAAAGGTGGTGATGAAAAAAAAGGAGGAAAAAGGTAATATATGATTGAAAGTATAATTTTGGAAAAGAAAAAAGAAGAAAAAAGAAAAATTAAAAAAAAACCCCATAGCCATAGTCATGTATTTCAGTGGTAAAGTCCAGGCTGTGAGTGTAAACCTGGTGGTATTTCCATGTCACGAAGCTTATATAACAGAAACACAACCACTGAATGAAAACACAAAATGAAAGTACTTTATATCCCCGTGAGCTGCTCCTTCCGTTACAATTCCAATTAAATTCAGCGCTACCAGTGCCTTATGTTCTGTTCTACCATCTCTGAGCTCCTGGTAATAAAGCAAGTAACACCTTTTCTGCATGAAGTTTCTGTCATTTTTAGAATAAAAGGAAGGGGGGGTTTCCTTCTCTTCTGAGAAAAAGCAGCACGCTACCTTTGTAAGTTGGAGTGGAAAGAAGCCCATTGGGCAGAGTCTACCTGTGCTGGATCCCTCGAGGGGCTGCTCAGCCCTGACTCTGTTCATTCTGAGGCAGCATTATCACACGCAGGATGGGCTTCAGGATTCCTCCTCAATGTGCTACCTGTAGCTCTTCTGTGCAAGATGGGGAGCATCTTCAGGGTTCAGCAACACAAGTTGGTTATGGGGGTCCCTACAGACAGGTTAGTGGTAAAGAGAACAGGGTGTCTCTCTATGCTCAGCCAGTGGGAGGAGAGGCTGATTTTCACCTTTTGGAGTCTAACTTTTAAGGCTGACATTGAAATGGTTAATGTTTTGCTTTAGCTGTAAATCTGACTTTCAAGTAAATTTAACACTTCTCAAAGGAGAATGAGCACAACCTGAAAGAGCTGCTTTAGAACACTAAGAAAGATGTAATCTCTATAATATTGCAAATCCTGGCTCGCACACAAACCCACAGACTGACACTACTAGCACATTAAATACAGTGAGTCACAGAAAGGTTCTCAAATTAAATCCTCATCTACGCTACTGACATGCTTTATGGCTGTAGGTATGTCTCATAGACACTCCTGAGCTCTAAAATACACATAACACCCAGCATTAGAGAGATTAATTCATTAGCGACTGCAGAGTGCTAGGTAAATGTTTACAACAATTAACAACCAAGTAGGATGTTTTTATCACCAAAGCAAAAAGAAATGTAAAATGCAAGCAGCATCAATGTGATTGGTGGAAAAGAAAATTAAAGTAAAAACTTCCTTTTATTCTACTGAATGTTTTAAAGCCAAAACAACAACAAAAAGCAGTCAATCAACCAGACTGTGGTTTTGAGTAACTTGAGCAGTTTGACATCAACTCTTTAAGAAAGCCCCATAGGCTGATATTTAAGAAAATTTAAACAGAGTTTGCAACTGCTTTGCATATACAACTTTATAAAAGTCTCGTGAGAGAAAGCATCTGATCCCACAATATCCAAGATATTCCCTATTGCTCTAGATTTAATTAAATGAAACCACTCACAAGATTGTGCTATACCACAAAGCAATCCATGGATGATCTCAGAAACTATAGTAAACCATCCCTGAATTTTCCACTGTCAGATATCTTAGCGATTGTTTTCTTCTGAAAAAGCTGTACGTTAGAAACACTCAATGGGTTAGAAGCACTCAATGGGTTGGAGGTAGCAGACGTAACTCTGCTTAAGACACACATGCATGCAGTCTAATCTTATTCCTCTCAGTAAGAAGCAACTGAAGTAAGTGAGATGGCTCCTAGTTTATAACACAGACTGAAGTCTGATATCCAGTTTTACTCATTATGAAAAATCTGTATGAACACTATCCAAATTATTTAGCATTAAAGGCTTCCATCCTTTGAAGATAAATAGGTTAACAAGCTTTAAAATAATGAATGAAGTAAGGCTTGAGGAATATCTTTCTCAACAGCATAAACATCAGCTCAGCTAACATCTCATGCCATCAACGAAGAAAGATCACTAGCAGACCCAGGCCAAGATGCTGTGGGAAATAAGTGGAAGGCAATAACAGCTGGAAATATTTGGCACATACAATAAAGTTGGGAAACCCTTTGGATTCAAACCCTTTGGATTCTGGGTTTCCAAGGTTTTTTTTTGATTTTTTTTTTTTTTTTTTTTGACCACAAAATGTTTCATTATCACTTCTATGAAAAACAAGTGAGCAGCACCCAGGTGTGCTATGACATTGTTACCTGCCATGAGATGATACAAAGATGCCTCTCCTTCCTTCCAATTATCTATTCACAGAATGCATGTTAACAACACTTCTTCAGAGCTAATGTTATATACCTGGGTAGGAATAAATATCTATCTGTACATATTACAATTGGAAATCCAGTTGTCTTAGAGTGCTTTACTGATTAAATAGGCTTTATACAATAGTGCTGTATTATGTGCCCAGGTTTACATTTCCTAATGTATTACTAACACAACAGGCAGTTTTAGCCACATTTGATGGAGGGATTGAGGAGGTCCCAAATTCCTACAGTGCTGTAGGATATCTGCATAAGGATAGAAGATACCAACAAATACCTCTATTGAGGGAATTGCTGCAGCAGGGAATCAACAACTTCCTGCTGAGTCAGGTCAGGGAGGACATGTACAGTTCGGAACAAGGCATCACACACACTGGGTTGTGCCCATACAGTAGTTTGGTGGAAGATGAGAGTATGTATACAGGGAACAGAAAGGCAGGAAACACTGAAAGGGGGAGAAGCGTATTGGTGGAAGGCTCAGAAGAAACGCAACTGTTAAGTCTGGAGGGTTTTTTAAAATTCCTTTTATTTATTTATATTCACTGGCAGAAATGTGGGATATAGAATACAAAACTTGGGGAAGCTGGATTTTTGCCACTCAAAAGAAATATTTCTTTCTGCTGCAATGGTTCCTAACCATTTAGACATCTCACTCAATCAGATGAAACCTGCTTATCTATTGATCAGTGTGATGGGGGATGGGAAAAGTAAGAACACAAACACTCATGCACTGTGGTACAGGAATCCCAGTCACTGCATGGACCTGGATGTGCTCATTCCACAAACGTAAACAGAAAAGATTATTCCCATCCTAAAAAAAATGTACATAAATATTTTTCCTGTTTGTCCTAAAATAGCAAAACTCAAACTAAACACCAATCAACCACCATCTTCAATGGTGATTATAGCCTTTCTGGATTCTATGCACAATAACAATGGTTTGAATTTGTTAAAGGTTGCAAGGAAAAATACTGCAACAAGCCCTTGCAGCTGACAGTATGATTTTGCTCCTCATCTTAGAGCATATGCAGTAGCTGGCTACACAGCAAGTGCTTTTAAACACCAATCTCTACAGAAAAAATGAATGAAGTATGCACTATTGAGCAAAGTAAACTGGTAGATAAAGTTATGATTGGTACTCTCTGAAATTGCATAGCTATTTCCCCCATGCAAAAAACACCAAAGAAGTAAATACGTCTGCTCCTTGCAGGATCACTCCTGCTACCATTAGAGTTACATACAGAGCTCTGCCATAACACTGGAACACAAGGAATATTTAAGGAATCTAGAGAGTACTTCTCTGCCATGATACATATTTTTTTATAATACATCAGAAAGGAGGAATAACAGAGGCAAAATAAATCTGTATTCATCCAGTGGAGCATGACAAAAATTCAGTTGTACTCCAGGCCTTTGTGTAAGCAGCAATGTGTCTCATGAAATGTTCAAAACAAAAAAATAAATAGCCTTTAAAAAGAGAAACTGTCTGTGTAAACAGAGAGTTGGGGAACACTACTCAATTATCAGCTCCTTCTGAGGTAAAAAGAAATCAGCATCTCTCCCTTTAGCAGGAGTGGAGAACTGGGATGCAGGTCCTGCAGCAGGGCTTCCTGCAAGCCCAGGAAAGCACGTGACAGATGTCCAGTTCCACGTAATACCTGCCCAATATTCATAACCAGACAAGGACCTAAGTAGCAGCTCAGACAAAACAGCTGTGGTCAGCAGACAGCAAAAGAAAGACTGAAGGCACCATTGATGTGGTAGATCCCTGCAATAAAGAAGAAAACTTAAAGTCTGTTAAATAATTTAGGGGGACAAATCTCTGCTGATCCCTACAAGAAAGGGACAGAAGTCTTAGCACAGGATTACCAAAAAATAAATACAGTACTAGCAGTGATCTGGTTTTCTTTTGAACCTAGCAGATACACATGGACTCTTATCTTCAGGAATTCTCCAAATTAGTTACACAATCCCTTCCATTGGGCTTATCTTGCCCAATCTCCCAATAATTTAAACTTCTCACTCCCTCCAGTCCTATTTGGAGCTCTATTCTGAGTGTTCAGGAACCTCCTGTTTTCCAAACTAAATTAACCAGATAGATAGTAAATACTTGATCTGGGGTTAATATTATCCTCTTATATGTCTTAAAATTCATATATAACCCTCCAGTCCATTTACAAATACTTGTCCTACCCCCTTATAATCATTTGCCCACAAGGCTAAACAAATTAAGGCATTCTTATGTCTTTGTAGGGAATAACAGGGAAACGTTTAATCTATCCCATTCTTCTAACCAACCTACTAATCCTCATCTGCACCTGTCTGAATTCACATTAAGCTTTCTAAAAGCTAGGTGATCTCAGCTGTACATGAAACTTTTTGTCATATAGAATGGCTTGGATATCTCTACTGAAAAACATCTTGATTAGTGTGCCCTAAAAGCATGTTAGGATTTTCACTGCTACTTCATACTGGTTGCTTGTAGACATTAAAAAATTTGATTAAGCATCGTATTCTTCTCTTTTTTTGTCTAACATTCTTATTTGTTTCAAAGACCCAGCCATAAATACAAGGCAGTTCACTGCAGAGGATAGCTGTTGTGCTGCTGCTGCTCTGCCACAGGGCTTGCAAAATACATGTTGTATTCTGCACCACTTTCTTAGATCAAGTGTCAGGATTAGCACACTAGGTGAATGGATTATTTCGCAAGATTTTGTTATTGCACAAGTACAATACTCCCCTGCAATAAGGAATTAACTTTCTCAATATTCCCTCATCAACAGATACTTGTAGTTACATGTAAATTGATAAGCAAAAATTCTCATAGTTTTGCATGGAAAACAACCAACAGGGAATAACTTTAGCATACAGATAAGTGAGACCCCCACCTGGAGTATTGTGCCTAGCTTTGGAGCCCTCAGCACATGAAAGACATGGACCTGTTGGAGAGGGTCCAAAGGAGGGTCGCAAAAATGATCAGAGGGCTGGAGCACCTCTGCTCTAAGGAAAGGCTGAGAGGGTTGTTCAGCCTGAAGAAGAGAAGGTTGTCTGATAGCAGCCTTCCAGCACCTAAAGGGGGCTTATAAGAAAGACAGGGACAAACTTTTTAGCAGAGGCTGTTGTGATAGGGTGAGGGATAATGGTTTTAAACTAAAAGAGGGGAGATTCAGGCTGGAATGAGGAAGAAATTTTTTGTAATGAATGTTGTGAAACACTGGAATGGTTTACCCAGAGAGGTGATAGATGTTCCATCCCTGGGAACATTCAAGGTCAGGTTGGATGGGGCTCTGAGCAACCTGATCTATTTGAAGATGTCCCTGCTTATTGCAGGGGGGTTGGACTAGATGACCTTTAAAGGTCCCTTCCCAACCTATTACATGATTTTATGATATTAAACTAGAGAAGAAGGGATTGCACACTTGTTTTGAGATGAAACTAAACAAATAAAACCCATAAACCCCACTATCAGGATATTGCTAAATGCTTTGACAGTCAGCAGACACAACAGCTTGGCTCTGGGAGAGAGCGTACCCAGAACTCTAAATCTCCTAGCAGAAGAAATAGGACTTTCACAAGTCAGAGAAATAGATCCATGTGTTTCCTGGGTCAGCCTCAGAAGAGTTCATTATGTTTAATACAAGGTGTTCAAAAGATAACAAGCCCCAAGAAACAAGGGAAAGTTTTATGTGTTTGAAGGGAATACATTTACTTCAGCTCCAAAGAGGCACCCCCATTCAGAAATAAACCCCCCAAACCAACAACAAACCAGCCAGCTTTCTGCAGTGGCCTCTGGACCAACACATGATGCCTCTGCCTGAGGGCTGGCAGGCACGCTGTGGTGCTGTGGGTCAAAGGAGGGAACAGCATCACTGGAACACTGCAGCTGGAAAACAGCAGCAGCAACAGCCTCCCAGAAGCCCAAGAACCCCCTAAAGAAGCTCTGCAATATAAGTCTGGGCATGGGCAAAGTTAGATTGGCACTCCTCTATCTCAGATGAAGCATTTATTTTGATGAAATTGTATCAGTTCATTCAAATTGAGGGTACAGTTCATGACTTGAAAGGCTCAAGAAGAAAGTGCAAGTCCATTTTCAACAGTTGTAAGGAAATTGAAAGACTAAGTGTCTGATCTCAGAGATCTTGCATAATTAAATGAGACACACAGGGATGTGAAAGCACAGATCAAACAAGTGCCTGGTAACTGGGAAGACCTGAAGAAAGAAAAATTGAAGATCATAGGAGTTTACAGAAATGTGAAGGCAAAACTCTAGTGAGATCGTCTGAAAATGAAGTTTAAAACTGCCAAATGCAACCCAAGTTGTGTTCAATGACAGAGCACAGTGAATGACCAAGAAACAGCAGAGCATTCAGGCCTGCCAGCTGCACTGTCCTTTCGTGGCTGCTGAATGCCACCAGGAAGCTCTCAGCCATGATGAACAGTACAGGAGTAAGAAGATGACTAATTGCAGTTTTTAAGTATACAAATATGTAAGATTGAAGTGACACTTTACCTGGAAAACAGTTTCGTTATCTTCGAATACATGCACATGCTTACAATGGTCTCTGGGAAAAGTATAAGATTTTGGTCTTCAGCAAGTCAGGGACATATAAAAGAATTATTAGAGAAAATTAACATAAAGTTGAGAAGAGCCAGAGCTAAGCTTTTCGCTGCTTCTTAAATTTGAATTATGGCCTGTTTCTGGATTACATGGCATCACAGGGGAAAGAAGTAAAATATTACCTAAAAGGATTGCTTTCAAGTGAACTCAGACACCCGGTTCTTCATGACCTGCAGACAAGTGACTATGAGATGCGATCTGCTATAACTTCTGCTGTGTGTTGGTTTGGTTGTAGCACAGACTATTAACAGTACCTATCTAGGAAGCTAGGAAAGCAGATTGTCTTCTTGGACATCCAGCACATGAGAGGAACCTACTGCAAATGCATGCTATTACCTGTCATGTTAATTAGCCAGAGACAAGGCTTTTATATTACCCGACCCCTACACAAACTTTGTGTCATTGCTGATTTCCTCTTTTCGACTTTTGCATTTGTTTACAAAATACACATGCAAAGCACTACTGAGAATTCAAGGAAGCACTTTCTTTGTTCGTGATGCCAATCTTCCTTCCAGCTAGTAGCTAAACACCAAGAACTCCTTCTTTCGCTTGGCTTCATATTTCAAATAAATCTGGGTGATGTCTCAGTAGGCTTTCCTTGGCTGCTGCTCTCCTAGACCCACATTTCCACAGGAAGATTAGCACAAGCTTTATTTTTTTATTTGGCTGCTCATAAACTCTGCCTACACAGCTTGCAATGTCAGACCTATACTTTGGACAGTGATGCTTGTTATTTTATCTATGCCAGAAGAGAGCCGAATAACCTTCATACACTTATCATGAAGGTTTCACCTAACTCTCCTACCAGTGATCTTTTCGCATACTCTGTTCATGCCCTCTCACAAGTCATAGACCATTTCTGATAATCAGCTAAGAGATAGGAAAGGACCATCCATTTTTCACCTTTGTTCACTGCTGTGCTTTGTTTTCTTCACAGGAGTCAAAGGGACAATTCTGGTCTTAGGCTTGCATCAAGAGTCAAGGCAAGCTCTGTTTTCCTTTTCCTTTGAAAAGAGAACATCTGGACACAGACCAGGCACCAGAACTACTGAGGACGATGTAGTTAAGCAGAGCTGAATTAATCCCCTTCCGGGCATCCCTCCCCCTCACTAAAAACCTTGGGAAAACTCAAATCCAAGCTTGATCTTTAGGTACAATATGCGTCAAGGCCACAAAGTGCAAGCTTGCAACCAAAGGTGCTTTGAATACACAACAGATTTCCCAGATGGGAATTTCCTCCATTATTATTTTTAATTTTCCATTTCCTAACATTCAAATACCAAAGAATACATCCAAGCACTCTTGGCTTTGAAGAAAGCCGTTGAGCAAGGACTAAACTAGGAAAGAACACTTGGCCTTCTGCAATATGGCCATTACATTAACTCCTCTGAGAGCTGGTCTTTTGAATCCAAACACAGCTTGTTTTTTTAAAGTCACCAGTGATTACCAGAGGAAAAAAATAATTGTTGAGAAAAGCTTGGTTTATTCACTGACCAACATAACATTTAACTCCATCACAAGTTTTCTGCAGCATGATACATTGCAAGATGATGGTATGCTGTACTCCAAGGGTCAGCTTCAAGGGCCAGGAAAAAAGAGTCACCCAGAACTTGAGTTCAAAGGAAAAGCACAGTTAGTTTTTGGAATGTAAATGACTGGTGGGCACACAGCATTTAGATTGAACTCTGGCAGTAGAAAAAGACTTATTATTATGTATAAACTAATTCTATGTACAAGTCTTCAGGCTGTTCTGTGGGCTCCAGGACTAACAAAACTAGCTTTTTTAGAGCAACATTAAAAAAATCTATGCAAGAAACCCTAAAGATGTTTTATATGCATAATTCAGCGTCCTGTTTTCTTGCGTTTATTTCTACTAAACACCAGAGGGGAAAAAAGGCCAAAAAATTTTTTAGGACCCTTCCAGAGTAGTTGCATGCATCAGCTGTGGACTCCCAGATCTTCCTCTGTTAAGCCTAGGTTGCTCTGGCTGAAAGATTTTTACAGTCTGCGGTTAGATTAGAAAGGTATAGCAAAGAGGCAATGGCCAATATAATGCAGGCCTAAATACAATACCAGCACAAGCTTGTATTTTCTGAACTAACAAGCACATCAGTGGCCCTCAAGTCTAAGTTTTCAAATTAACTTCAGCTGTAACCCTTCTTCACCCAAAGTGAGGTATATGTAATGAGACCAAGTGTAAGTGTTGGCAGTTTTGCCCAGGAGAAGAGACCATGCCCTTCCAAGCTCAAAAATATAGAAGGAAGTCCCATAAAATCTGGCAAATGCAAAAATGTTACATGAAAATATAAACTCAGCTGTTTGTCTGAACATATCACCACAGTAAAACGTGCTTATAAGCAGAAAACTTGATCTTCAGTCAGGAGATGTTAGAATCATTTCAATAATTGGATGCTTCTGCAATTCCAGGACTTTTAACCGAATTTACTGCATTCTATGAAATGCTTGTGGAGGGCCAAAAGGGGTTCTCCACCCTTGTGTGCCTCTGCCCTTGTGTTACTGTCCCTAATGAGGCAGTAACAGTGATCTCTAGGTACAATATGTGAAAGAACACAGGTGAATTTGCCCTGCAATACTATTTGGCAGGAAAAAGCATTTCCTCTTCAGAGTGTTTCCAGTTTTTATCTTTTTATTATGGTGCAGTTTGTTTTGAATGTCAGAAAATGTCATTCCCAGGGTGAGGTGAAAATGAAATCCTGAAAAGTTCCTCTGATCTTGGCCCATCAGTGAAAGCAGTTTGAAATGTCTGCTTCTATGAAACATTTTGTTTGGGTAACTTCCACTAGGGATTAAGTCTTAATGCTTTATTTCCATTAGAATGTCCTTTGAACAGAGTTTTATAAAAGCTTAAATGAAATGAGAAAACACTTAGGTCAGAACTTGTTCATAGCAATGTTTCTTCAGGACTTTATTAGCCTGGGATTGAATGAACTGTATTGTATCAGCTAACAATCAGTAAATAAAAGTCTGGGTAATTCTGTTTTTTTGAGTTGAGTGACCCTTTCAGAGCAATTCCAGCAAGGGAGCTTGGCAAGCAGGAATACGAAGTCATTCACTGAGAGCTGGAAAAGGGCACATTTCTTTGCTGGTAGATATATAGCCATGCATACACACTACTTCAGAATACAGGCAGCTGAAAATAAGTGCAGCAAATTTTGAAGCCTGCAGGTCAAGTTTTGTTCACATTTAGACAGGCCAGTATCCAGGTCACGTCTATAATTTCACTGACTTTAAAAACACTTTAAGATGGATCAGCAAAAGCACTTTCTGGGTCTCTGAATCCAGCAGAGAGAATCAAAAGGCATTTAAAAATGTTTGAAAGGAAAAATCTTTCTCGTTTAGCACTTCATTCTATGGATTAACAAAGAACAAAAGTTTAATGAGATTGCCAATTGGCAAGTGTGAGAGAACATCACCCTCCCTATCCTACATAAAGTCTTAATCCAATCTCTTGTTATTAGAGATTGGGATAAATCCTGGAGTATGAAGTGCACCACCCTCTCCAAATTTCAGTTAGTATTACTTATTATGCTCCTCTGGTAGCCTTTTTTCTTTCCACAGTGGGATATAAAGAAGTGAAGTACACAAATATTTCCATGGCCACAGCAGGCCTTAAAAAGCCCCTATACAAAGCATTTCCCTGCAAGATGCTCCATATAGAATCACAGAATAGGTTGGAAAGGACCTTAAGATCCTATCAATGAGGCAGAAACCCAAAGCAGTAATCCCGAAAAGGGGGAATATAATCAGGAGAAATATGTTGCCAGGCTGCACGTGCTTTCTGACAGCAGTGAAGAGGTTAATGATGACAGCACCGGAGCTTAGGACTCCATGGTTACAAGCCCTGAAAACTTGTCCTACTATAAAAGCCTCCTATATTTCTTCTTACATTGTAATCTTCAGTGAAAAAAAAAGTTACTCCCCTGATTTGCAGTAAATTATAGCTCCAGGCGAAAAACCTTCACCAGAGGAGAAATGTTTCTGACCATCTACTTTTATCTATACACAAGATACAATCAGTTTCTGTTGCAGAAAGTCCCCAGCACGTTCAGTTATAGTTTCATCCAAGGTTAACTAGCAGCCCCCAGCCCCCCTGCCCCAAACCCTGGACTTGCTCAGGAGCTGCAGTGGTGCTCTGGAACACGACGGTGATTTTCCACTGTCTGCACAATACACAGTGTCCAACGTTTCTCAGGCATCTTGGCTACAGGACTTAGGATTTTCTAACCAGACAATCCATTTCTTCAGGATGCACTATGCTTAAAACTCCATCCTCTTCAGAGAAAGTTGCAGCTTCTCACATCTGAAATTGTCCTACCCGTTTATTCAATTTGTCCCCAGAAAATAAGGTGTTCATTAGTTATTAAAATAGCTCCCCCTTTCTCACTAGTATTGCTTTTTGGAGACGTTTTACCACATTCCTCTGAAGTGTTCTAAAAAAATAAAAAATGAAAAATAAAAAATAGTAATAAAAAAATACTGCTCTTTGCTTTTGGTTACATGTAGGGGTGAAAGGAAAATATTTTCTAGGACATAGTTAAACAAGTGGGGGCTATGGAGGTGGCTGCATTTTACAGTGCTGTGAGAAAAGCAAGGTTAAATACTGCCTAAGAAATTTGAGACTGTCTTCTTTGTTGGCAGGGGAAAATGTCAGTAAGCAGAGGTCCTCACCATACAGCCTCCTTCATCCTGTGCTTGCACTTCCTTTCCCCGTCAGCCTTTAGCAGCCTCCAGAAATGCAAACTGCTTTTAAGCAAGCAAACCAAAACCACTCCATTTCAGCTCTTTGTTTTCCATTCCATCTGACACCACTGTCTCTTTCCAGTCCCACTTCCCTCTCTCATCCAGCACAGTTTCTCTGCTGGACCATGAAACATTACAACCAGCCACACCCTTTCTTGCTACCTTTCTGATTTTAGGCAAAGGTGGAAGAAAATAATTCAAACCAAGTGTCATCCTAAATACCAGTCTAACAGCATGACATTCAGGAACAGAAATGACCTTGCTTATCATTGTCTTCTACCTGTATTTTTCTCATTAGTTCCAAGTGCCTGCAAGACAGCTGTCAGCAGCCAGCTTGGATTTCTTAGGAATCCCTCCACCCTCCAAAAAGCACACTGTATAATCTCCTCTGACAAAGGCAAGAGATGTTCATAAAGCTATTTACAACCTCAAATCAACTCTATTTCCTGCTGTATTTGTCTTTGGCATAATCAGGTTCAGAGGGAGACTACTTGGTTCAGGAAAAGTGTTTGCAAAAAGTAGAACCCAGAAGCCCTGTCAGTCAGGCAAGGTTTTTTCCTCATCTTTGCGGGGGTTTTGTATCCTCCAACCCTTTTTACCCCCCTGACATCCCAAAATCTGCCTTAAACTTCAGTATTGATTGATCAACCAGATTTGGCTTCTTTAACCTCTAGTAAGGCCCTGAGAAGCTGGTGAGGAAGATATCTGACCAGCATCCTCATGTTTTTCCAGATTTGACTGAGGGGGCTCACAGAACCTGAGCTTACCAGGAGATATACAGAGTCAAAAACTTAACTGTTCCGAGTTCAGAGCCACAGTCTTAAGACACAGTTTGTTTACTAAACAGCATTATGAAGTCCTGGGAAACTTTTTAAGTTGCTTATATCCTATGAAGTGACATCACTGAAATGAAACAGTGGGTCACAGTGTCACAGCTGGAAACCTTGAATCCATCATAACAAGAACTTCAAGTTTCCAATCAAAAGCTCTGGAATGCTGAAGTATTTTTCTTCCTAAGGGTATTTAGCTCCGTTTCTGCTTTCCATGGTTCATTGTGAACAGGGCTTTGTTCTAAGCTATTGATAGGGTATCTTCTGGAAAGCCTGGCTGTGAGAGAACTAGGTATGGAAAATCGGCGTCTGAATCTGTGGTACAGTCCTGTCCAGCTCCAAAGGCAGGGTTATATTGCCCCGTTGCCATGCCACAGGGTCTTTACAGGCTTCTGAAGTTTATGAAATACATGTAAACAGTCCAATTTGATGACAGACAAGGACAGGCTTAGGTGAGGGAGTAATTGTATAACGCAGACATTAATTGTGCATGGCAGAGCAGGAGTTACAGACTTAGGATCAAACAAAAGATACAGAGATAGCTGAGAAGAAAGTCTACGTTAAAAAGATGTTTGTCAAGACAGAGGATGCAGCCATGCAGATAAGGTACCTTATACAGAAACATATTACGTTCAGCTTTTTCCTGTTTGACCAATGGAATTCAAAATTCTTGTGTCTCTAGGAGTTTACAGATGATAAGAATGGTGCAATAATGCTAAAGTAATTTGGATATACCTAAGGAGTGAAGCCTTCAGGTTTTTCAGAAAGTGAGTAAAATTGAAAAAAATGGTGCACACAGTTTCTGCAAATGCTTCTGGATGAAGTCGTTTGCAGGGTAGGAAGTTTAGGCTGTCTAGAATCAGTTGTCTAAATATTCTCTTCTCTACTGAGACTGCTAATGGGGACAATATTTCTGTTAATAGACTTACAAGACTAGCATTCACTTTATGTGGCAAC
>NW_009926755.1:33146-75550 GCF_000696875.1 Nestor notabilis
GTAATTTTGTGCCCACTCCTTGAAGGTGCAAAATTTGATGTTTTCTCACCAACCGCAGAATGGTTCAGTTTTTCCACAAGCCCTTTTACTACAGTTCACTTCTGAGATTAATATTTTCTTGAAACTCACTTGAAATGCATCTGTGGAGTGAAAAAGAAAAAGTCACAAGCTTTACCAGAGAAACAAAAAACAACTAGAAGAACTTTCCAAAGATAAACAGAATTTCCTGCATGATTTAATGGCCCAGTTAGGATTAATCAGCCCAACCAGAAAGATTATTAAACATTTTCAAACCACAAAAGCTACCTGAGAGATTTCAGCATGATTTGGAGGAAGAAAAGTTAAAAAATGAGTATTTTTGCCCTTACATATATAATACAAAAGATTATTTCTTAAAGATAAAAGCCACAATAATAATTGTTTTAGTGCCAGCTCTGGCTGTTTGGAGAACAAGGAGTAATCTGATACAATCTCAAGTGATTCTGATAGAGTCAGCTATCTATTTGCTGTAGCCACTTGTAATTTTTTTTAGTCCTAGGGGTTATGTTATCCCAGTGAAACAAAAAGGAGGAGATGGTGGGAATTCAAGGTGTCCTTCAAAGAAGGAAAAGAAGCATAAAGCAGTTTCACTTCGTGTGAATTCTTTGGTCAGAAGAAAGGAATGTAATCAGCTCCAGTTTCAATGTTGGAGACAGAAAATAGCAATCTTTCTCCTCTCATCTCTCTGTCTCTGAAATACTGGCACCAAGACTCACTATGGACTACCAGAGAATTTTGCTTATAGAAAACTCCAGAAGGAAAAACTCCATTTCTCAATACATCAGGGTAAAATTAATGCAAAAAGATAATTTTACTTCCTGAAAAATGGGGAATATCTCTCTATCCTTCAACACAGTGAAGCACTAGGGGGTGGGGGGAGGCAAGGGGAGAGAGGGTAGTGGAGACAAATCCTCCCCTGCATAATCCTGGAAGAAATTTTCTTCAAGAACTGCACAGAGTTTTGCCCCTCTAAAAGCTACCAAGAGAATATGAAATAAAAACTCTCCCAGCATTTCACGCTCTTTCATATAACACATTGAAAAAGAAACAAACAAGTTGTATGGGACAGTGATGAGCCTCTGAACAATCCCCTCTTTTCATCAAGATCCAAACTAGGTTTCAAAAGCTGCTTGGGACATGCCTAGCTATTTCTGTTCCACAGCAATACAGTCATGGAAAGTTTTCCATGTGCCACAGCAAGGCCACAGAGCAAACAGTTTATCACTGGACTGTCTGAGCTTGCACGATAAAAAACAAACAGGGAATAATATATGACAAAACCTTGAAGGCAGAAATTTGGATTCCAATTACCTGGTCAGAGGCTCTTTTGAATGCATTGTGTGGGCTAATAAATTTCTTGTTTAGAGAACAAGAACAAGCCTACTTTGTCTGGACTCTAATCTTGGGTTTATAGAGGATTGTTATCAGTGCTTTTTCCCTGGAATTTAGTTTCTCTGCACAGATTTAAAAGAATAAGTCTTTTTCTTTCCTTCGAGGCAATAGCATGTTATGTAACTGCTCCTGTATACATTTTGCCCATATTTGGTGTGAACTGGCTTGATTTTTGCTTATGCTTTGGTTTCCTTTGGCTCTCTAGCAAGAAGAGCCTGCAGAATACCTACAGAAGGCCTCCCTATATTATTTTTCCCTTTCCTGTTCTGCTGTGCTAAGGTTTTAGAGAGGAGCCATTAAACACATGCCCTGTATCTTCAGGAGCTGGCAGAAGGGAGCTCATATTAGTTCACAGGCAGAAAGCACTGGGGCTTCTCATGGTTCAGAGATGTTGCCTGGTGGGTCTGGCAGGCAGCTGCATTCAAGAGCAAATGAGCAAATTCAAGCTCAGTGGTTCTTGCTGTGCCATATCTCACAACTGCAGACCTGAAAAGCTCACAGCTGCCCACTGGTATATCTTTGTTGGTCAGATGCCACAGCACCAGTGTGGGAACAACATTGCTTAAGAGCTATGGCTGGCTGCTTCTGAGACATAATGATTTAAAACATGAAGAAAAGTGGGAATTAGGACATGAGATTTCTCAGATTTTTGTACAAAGCCAGAGGAAATCATAGAAAGCAAAGGTCACTCCCCTGCTTTGCTATCCACCTAAAGGACACACAGAGTCAAGAGGACTTGTTTTCATGCATCTCATTAAAGTCTTTTCATGTCTTGCCCTTGCTTTGTTTTCTACACCAATCTCACTGAAGTACTTAGAGAAGATCCATTTGACAGTGGATCATGTTATTGCAAATGTAAGACTTGTCCAAATGAACAGACGTGCCAAACCAGCCCAAGGATGCTGAGCTGAATGGAAAGTACGTGCTGATCAAATATTTACTACTGCTGCTGGGGAAGGAGCTGAGAGGTGGTGTTTCCATGACATTTTGTTCCTGTAAAGGCAAGAACTGTTCTATAACCTTTGAATGTCCCTTGAAATTGTTAATCTCACACCAGAAGCAAATTGAAAGGATAAGATTACTTATTCTCAGACACGGTATCACACATAAATAACATTATTAGTGAATGTCATTAATAAATAAATCTTCCCGATGACTGTGAAAAATAATTGATGATAACAAAATAACTTACAGCTTAAGAGCAGGTTGACATAGCAACTCTGTGCAAGGTTATCTGGCTCTGTCCTGTTGTAATAGGTACATATGCTTAGCTGAAACATTTATTTTAAAAACCACACTCATATTCCAAAAATCAGCTAGGAATATTAGTCTACGAATAAAGGTGTTACCATACCATCCATTAGCCAGAGCTTCCAGCACACACTATGAGAATCAGTGAATTAAAAAGTTTATACCACTTCCACCCTGCATCAATTCATTTCTCATCACTCCTTCTGAAAGTTGCTATTAGTGATGTGGCCTGTGCATAGAAAGCAAGCAGGAACAAGAAATGTACAATATATGCCATGTTCAAGGAGATTAAGAGTGGAAAGACTCATAATACAGATGAAATGTTCAGTACAAGAGATTAAATTGTTCCAGCAGCTGATTTTTCTGGCAGAACAGAAGTCCAATTTGTCTCTTTCAAAACAGCCTTCTGAAGCAGCTGTCTTCACCCTCTTTTTTGCTCCTTTGCAACCCTGTTAGGATTTGGTAGACATACACATACACCTTCTTTGTCAGGCATCACAAAATACCTCAATTCTATCTAGTTCTTCTCTCTGGGAAAAGTGCAAGACTGCTACCTATTCTGCATTTATTAATATTATATTAATAGTTTGGCAATGTGCCAGGTAAATTAATAACAAGGCTTGTCGTGGAGGAAAACTCAGTGCATTCGGTAAAGGGTCTTGAGTAAACCCGTAGCAACATGCTTCTACTAAGGCAGTAGATCTGTTATGTAGCGGGAGAATTAAAGGCCAAAAAAAACCCCAAACCAACAACAAGAATCAACCCAACCCCCCAAAACCTCTCCCAGAAGAAGAAAAACCCCACAAGACCATAAAAATAAATAATAATTAAAAAAAAAAAAGTCTGTTCACCACTGAGCCTGAGATATTTCCCCTGCAGCCTGAGGGAACTACAGATTGGTTTTAGCTATGCTTAGTTTTATGATAGATGCAGATTTCACTTACCCTTTTATAGCTTATTTTATTCTCAACCTGCATTCATTATGACAGAAAAGAAAGTCAGGACTGTTTGGGTGACTTTTTACAACTGTTTCTACATTGCACTCCTGGGCCTTCATGCCTGTGTAGTGATGCATAATTTATCACAGTCAGCGAAGTACTTTTACAATTGCTGTTGATGAAATGAGAGTCCTACACTGAGATTCCCTGAATCTAAGTAAGCCCTCATAAAATGTGGGATTACATAAAATGGCTTTCATTCTGCAGAATGGGAGGAAAAAAAACCCAAATACAACAGAAAGATTTTAGATCACAACTTAATTGCAGATGCTGCTGACTTCTCACGGCAGACCAGCCACGTCCAGCTAGCAAACATCACAATATTTCAGAAGAGCTTGGAGGAGCCCATGCAGCACTACCAAATTCCAGTAAAAATAAAAACAAACAAACAAGCACACACACACACACACCCCCAACCCCAAATAAATACAATGAAATATTTCTCCTGTATTAAGCTAACATCACACCAAAAGCAACCATTTTTCTGGGATGTTTTCCAAACAAGCCTATACGTTCATCCAAGCTCATGCATATAATATTTAGTCATTTTCACTAACATCTGATTTGAATGTGACCATTAGCTTCCAGAGGCTTCTTTAAAATGCAGACTAGAAAATCCCTTCTTTCTGTCATTTTGTTGTTGTTATGGGTAAAGACTCTTCCCTCTGGGAATTTGCTGTGGTCAGAAGTCTTCATCACAAACTCACTGTTCTACATTTGCTGTAAAAACAAGAAATCAGTGCCTTCTCCATTTCCTTTTCAAGAACCATGGTTTACAATGTTTTAATTAATCTCCTCTCAGCTTGACAATTTAAGAAGTAATTTGAACATGCTTTTGCTGCTTTATTACCACAACTTCAAAGCTGTGGACATTGGTACAGGAGCCTGGGTGCTCATTGCATATCCCTAGGTGGGTTCATTTGTGGATGTACCATGCAGCAGCCTCTTTCTCTTCCTTAAGATTGTCCTGTAAGACACAGATATTTAAAATTTAAGAAGCATGAAGAGGCCAGAGCCTGCACTATCCTCATCATAACATCATGGGAGCTCCAAGTAAAACAAACGCAACTTGAGCTGTACGATGAAATAAAAGCCAATTGTTTCAAAACCAATGCTGAAAGCTGCTTTGATATTTTCAAGGGATGATTTATAGCAAAGCTTACAGTGGTAACAAGGATGTAAAAATGCCCAACATAGGCAAAACTCAAGAACAGATGAGAAAGAGAATTCAGTGTTTCAGATAAGAGAGAAAAACAAAAAGCCAAAAAAAACCCTAAACCAAACAATGAATCCAACTGTACAATCTGGTAGCAGAAGTACTATAGGGCTAGAGGAAGCCTGTCACTTTTATTTTAAGTCTCCCAAGAATCAGAAGTATTTGGCAGACACTTGAGACGGGAAACAAATAAGTTTTATTTGAGGCCTCAAACATTATTTATAAAAATGTCAACTCAGTAATCTTCTGTGAAAACCTCATTCTATCACAGCTGTAAGATGTGTATTTTAGGACATGCCTTTAAGAGTTTCATAGTTGCATGTGCATGCATAGGTATATATGTAGCCACAAAGCAATTTGTTCGCCTTTAAAATATATTTTTCGTAAGGCAAAACACCCTGCTGATTGCATCAAATGGTTTGGTTTAAACATTGATCTCTAGGGCACTGATAAACAGTATTTTTGTGGGTTCAGGAAAGCTGCAAATATTTGCACTTTAAAAATCCCATACTTCAGAAAAGCAATGTTTCAGCAATCAAGAGCATGGTCCGTTCTCTGAGCATGATTCACTGTAGCTAAGCCTCCAAAGAAGCAGAGCTAATGGATGGTCGCCAGTAGTAGCATATTCTAGAAATGTTAAAAACAAGCTCTGAAAACATAAATACGTGCTGTTTAAAACAAGTTGTGCACAAGTATTATTCACAGACTGAGTTCCCCCTGGCAAACAGGAGAGCTCCTGTTAGATGTTCTCAACCAAAGCAACAAAAAATAACTGTGGTCTCACATAAAAAGTGGTCTCCCCTTGGCTAATTTTAATCTCCTCTTAAAACATCTTGAGGGGACCACATTTTGAGTGTGCCCTGACCTGTCTGCTCCCACTAGCTACAGAAGGTATGGCAGAACCCCACCTGCAAGGGGATGTGCAGCCAGCTGCAGGACCAGGCTTCCCCAAGAAGTATTTGCCATCTTTGTCAGTCACTGACAAGGGAGGGATTTTTGTCAGCAGTCTCACAGGCCATATCAGGGCTGGCTAGTCAAACGCCTCAGCGTGTGAATGACTCCCACCTCCCTACCTCTTTCTGGCCCAGATTCAGCACAGCTCAGTGCAACTTCAGCAACAGCATTTGATATGCAGCAGTGCAAGAGCACAGCACCTGAAGCTTCTCACTGTAAGCCATGTACCGAGAAATACGCTAAAGACATTTAGTAACTGTATAAGGAACAACCCTGGCACTGATCTGCCATTCTCATTTAAGTCTCACTCACCTCACACTGCTGCAACATAGCTTCTGCCTGCACAGACTCCCACAGGCTTTTGGGTTGCACAACCTTGCGTCTGAAAGCAGGAGCAGATGAATCCAGCAAGTCAATGACCAAATCTACAGTCTGCAACAAAATAACGAAACAAAATAAGCTGCCACATATGTACTTAGTTCTCAGTCCTGGTGCATTTTTACCAGACTTCCCTAAAGCCAGCGGGTTTACGGCAAGAGCTATAAACCCTCTGCAGCCCTCAAATGGACTAACTCCATTATACCCTAGTCCTCACCAGGTCATGGCCCAGAAGTCCCTGTGGTACAACTACTTAGGTGCTCCCAGATCCCCCTCATAGCAGAATGGCTCCAAATTGAGTCCAGCTTGGGCTGAAGCTGCCTGTGTGCAACTCCTCCTGTTCCAACCTGCCCTGACAAACAGGTCCTGAAGAGCTCGTTCCTCAGCTTGGTTTTTATACAAGAGAAGAGTTAGTGTTGCAAAACAGACTCAACCAGCATTAATTCTATCTAGCCTGCACAGCATGTGTAGGAAAGCTTATGGGTTAAGATGGGTTATAGATATCATTGATATTTCTAAGGAAATAGCTATTTTTCATGCCTCAAGGTCCATTCAGGGAGATGGATCACAGCAAGGAGCAGCAGAAGTTCCTACCATGTTTGTAGGGACTTTTCTGAAGGATGGGCACAGGCATTTTCCTGTGCTGTAGAACAGCAGGAGACCAGAGAGGGCAAGAGGCAAAGGCAAATAAACTCTTTCACTACAGCATTATTGGTCTTAGGAAGCTTTCCCGTTATCAGATGTAATTGAAATTCACCTGGTCTGCCTTGATCTGTTTGGCAAACCATTGTAGATTCTGCAGCTCACCACTTAATAGAATATTTAAAAAATGAATGAAACAAAAAAACCCAACTAGACTAGACCTACTTCTTTGCCTCTGGTACTAAAAATTTGGTCTAACTGAGGAGAAAACAGATACCTCACCACAGCACAATAACCAGTAAAGCAAATAACTTGTTTCTGTGGGTCACTGCTAAAACACCAGTTTGAAACCCAGCTTTAACTAAAAGCAAGTAAGCAGGTGCCTAATCAGCAGGAGTCAAAGTACACACCATAGCTGAGCCCATGAAGCCTTCTAGCTTCAGGTATAAGATACCCAGCTGTAGGCCAGGTAGTAAAAGTCCCTGTGAGCTCTTGCATCTCATGGTCAATCCCTCCTGGAAATGACCATACCAGCAATGACAGCATGTCTGTATGGGGCAGCACAGGAAAGGCTAGTGTTGCTCAGTAGAGGGGAGGAACAGTAATTATATCTTCACCCATTCAGGCTATTAGCGTTGGCACAGACATTGTGTAACTCCCAGGGAAAATGAAATTGTCCTCAAGAACACTTCACAGTGAGATGAGCCTCTGTACTATTCTCAGGGTGAACATTGCTGAGAAGGATACAAGTGAATGAATCTGGGCCATGAACTAAAGAATATAGAGGAATGTTTCTGTCTATTTCAGGGGAAAGGCATATTTGCAACTCTGCTTACATTTTCAAACCAGCAGCCAAAGGGTATTTATTTGCCATATGAGAGACAGACAAGGAAGAACTTGTTTATTTAAACTGCAAAATTTTATAGATCGTCTGAAGTTATGGGGGAAACATTTTAACCAGCTGAAGCTTGAGCTACTTTAGGGCTGGGAAAATACTTCATCTTCCATGTTTGATCTGGGCGGCTGCATAAAAAGACAGGAAGGTCTGAATTTACAATTCATCCAGGCAATCTTGGTTTTGAGTGTCCCAGCACCACAAAACAATTTTAGTCTCCCAAGTTATCCTTCCATTTGATGAGTGTCCATAGTTGCCCATCGTTTCTCCGAAGTCAGAATTTGTCAGACAATGGTAAAACTACTCTATACTTCTGTGTGCCCCAAAATATGCTGTTTCTGCTTCCAGCCTATTTTACCTGGCCATATGCATGGTTTATCCTGTTCTAGCTCTAGCAAGGTCACAGGGTGCATGTGAGCAAAACTATGTCTTATCTTACGAAGTGTAATCTCCTGCAACCTGAGGTCCTTCATATGTTCGTATCTTCTTTACGAACCATTGCCAGAAGTATCTCTGAGATTGTTTTTATTATTTGTTCTCTCCATCATATTTTACTGCTTTTCTTCCAAAGCTCCTTGTCTTCTCAAACTTGACAGCCTTACACACAGTTTCAGTGTGTAGCATCACTAATAAAGTAAATCATCAAGTAAATCTCACCAGTTTCTCCAATTGCAGCAGAAAATAAAGCAGCACATGGCTTTCTTTAACTACAGTCAATGCCTGATAATGTTAGATATTTTCTGCAGCTCTAGAGAAATGAACTTTCTTTGTATTTCTCAGTAAATACTAAAAACTGAAACCACCCCACCTGTACACAGGTGAAGTGATTTTTTAAGTCTCCATTCAGGTTTTCCTTTTTGGCTTCTCTTATTTTCTGAATCCTACAATACAAAAAAACCCAAAAACTGTGGGGCTTCTCTGGCTCTGTCAAAATTTGGGACATATATGATTGAGGATGTATTTAGAATAATTCAGATGTCACTATCAGTTCCTCTAATTTTAGCTACTGGAAACAAATGTGACTGCCAGCTAGTAGGATTCTCTTCTGTGTGCTAGCTGTGGCAGAGATTTGATAAGCTATATGCCCTTGAGATAATATGGCTCTACTAGGTGAAATGGAAACCTGAAAGGGAAAAGCTCCTCAGAGCCTTTTATTGCAGGTTCCTTTGTGTATTTGTGTTCCCTTCAAAAAGGACAAAATCATGGCAGTGAAACAGGAAAAAGAGGCTCTTGGCAAAGCCTTCACTGTCCCACCTTTAGGTCCCATCCCTTTCAAAACAGCTAATTGTGAAATTACATAGAGAGCTTTCCCCTGCGCTGCAGTCACAGGGACATGTTAAGAAGAGTTAAACTGCTGGGAAGAGCCTCCTGTGAAGGAAACACATGGATAGCTGTGCCTCAGATTGGTAAAACTTAAAGACAACTTACAATTACTGGTGCTACCAGAAAGGTTTGGGCCAGAAGGCGATGTTCTGAATTCATATAAAGGAATACAAAGACAACAAAAATATTTAGGATGCTGGTATACCTTCCCATAAACTTTCTTGGGTCCGTTATTCTTTTCATTACCTTTACTTCTGGTGTCTGGTTCCTGCCCTCTGATACTAAACCTGTGTGTGATGGGAGTATTTAAATTTTCTCCACAAGTGACGCTTACAGCTTTCAGACTAGCCACTTCCTCTACCCAGTGCACACAACTTACCAAACAGATTGTCACTTACCCTAAAGCCTTTCCCAAAATCTCACACCCACTCATCCAGGAAAAACTGACACCCACAGGTTTTAAAAGCAATGTTTCTCCACTCTCGACACCATGAAGGTAGAATTTATGGCTCAATCTGTATTTGAATGTAACTTTATTCATTAAGCCTCTTCAAAACAACTTTTATGAAAATATAGTGTTTATCGGAGGCACCAGATTGATTTACCTTAGACAAGGAAGGCCTCTGCAGACTCAGAGACACCACAGGGCTATCTGCTGTTGTGGAGTGTTCTGACGAGGTAAAAAGTATGGAGCACTGAAATGTTATTGGAAGTTTTGTAGGCTTGATAGTACAGAAAGGAATGAAGAAGATTTCTCCCACCTTATCACTATGTCTTTAAGGTTTTGTGGCAACGGATCACTTCCTACCAAGTGTTAAACGCCATTAAAAATTTGGTAGTGTTTTTACCAGCTTACTTTTTTTGTTTTGTTTAGGAAATTCTTCTAGGTTCTTTTTCTAGCTCAATACAATAAAATGCACAGTCCTTTGGCAACAATTACCTGTGCCCCAGTATACAAAAGAAATAGTCCACAGGGACTGAAGAAGTAGCTTTCTCTCTGCCTCTCGCTCCTCTTACTTCTATGACACCCACACATTTTCCAAAGCATAGTTTTGACTTCTTTTTTTTAATTATTATTTACTGTCCTGTGGTTGGATGGTGCCATTTCAAAGCTGTAAGCTGACCCGGCTTTTTACCCACATTCCAAATGCTGCTGCTGCATTGAGGAAAAAGATTCCCCATAAACCACCTACACATGCAGAAATTCCCTTTGGAGAAGAGTTGGTAAAGGATAAAGGTCACGTCCATAGCGCATAATTGCTCAGCAAAACCATTTGAGGTTTTGTGGTGTAAAAGTAACATGATTTTTTTATCATACAATGGTGTGCTGATGCCGTCACAGTTTTAGAGATTATTCCACTTTTTGACTCGGCACTCACAAATGACCTGAAAAGCAACTTCTGAAGGAGTAAGCAAGTTCAGTGATAACTTAGTAGAAGATGAAAATATTTTGAGCAATCTGAGACAGACAGTGTCCCAACCACAAGACTGCCATCAAATGTTATTTCTTGTCACTCTGTGACTCACTTAAGTGGCAGCTATGAAAACCATGAAGCTCTTTTATTCATCTTTTTCCCCATGAAGCTTGGATTTATTTACCGAGAAGTTAGATGACAGAGGAGCTAATGCTGAGTGGTTTAAAGCATCAAACTACTTAGGAATTATAAACTAATGATAACTTCATCTGTTCAAAGTCTTTATGATAGAAGTTTTAACTTGAACCTCATGAAAGATAGAGTTGCTCCATGAGTAAAAGAGACTGAGCAAGCTGTTAAGCTTGCTGCATGTGGGACTTGCAATGTCAGTGTCCAGTTTCCAAAATGTGCTGTATTTCACACCTTATTCTTCTTCAAAGCAAAGAGGAATGTGTGAGTTTGGGCTTGGTGTTTTTTATGAAATAAAACTATCAGTATTTGGATAGAGGAGAAAGCCCCTGCAGAAATATGGGATGTTCACAAAATCAGGAAATAATATTCAGGCAATTGAATTGTTGGGGGTGGACGTGCTGCTAGATGCTAAGCCATCTTGTCCTCAAGGACACTGCTCTTACCAAAAGCTTGTATGTGAAGAAGTAACTTGCATCACTGTGAGAGAACTTGTTCTGGAAGGTAACAAAATCAGATAAAACTCTTTGTAAACAAGTACAGCTGCAAACACTATCTCTGATGAGAAGACAACAGGGCAGGAAACTGGACTGGGAGCTATACACGCTCTTTTTCAAGTCCTGCAAATTGCAGTGAAATGTTCATGAGGAGGGCAGGTAAACAGCAAATGAAAGAAAAGTCCTTTATGTCTGGTCCAGTCAAGAACCAAGGCCAAAGTCAACACAAGGAACTAGCTTTAGTCATAAACCCCCTCAGTCTGTCTCGATGGCTTGGGTTTTTTTCCTCCTTCCTTAGTAATGTTGTTGTTCAGCACAACAAAGAAAGATTTCATGAGTTGCTTAAATATTAATTACTTACGATATGATGAGAAAACACTAACCACAGGCTTAGCATAAATATTCTACTCTTACATGCCAATGAATGACACATATTCCCTCTTTCAAAAGGACATCACGGCTACCCCTTTCAGTAGTATGCAAAAAGTCCCAGCTACTTGGTACTTTGTAGGAAGAATTGTTTTATACTTCTAGGAAGAGGGGAATCAGAAAATTATGGTGACACGACATGCTAAAATAGAATGTAATGGATAAAATGAATGAAAAAGAAAACACGATTCCTGGACCAAGAGCATTAAAGTCTCTGGGTGAAAAAATGGTTGTAGACTGTACACGGTGTCCATTGAAAACAATAAAGCCTTCATAGAAAAGAGATGGATCTCATCTAAACCTTCTTGGGAACAAAAAAATAATGCATTTCTAATATTTACTGAAAGCCAGGAGGAAACATTTGAAACAATGAGAAACATCTGTGCTACAACATTACCTTTACCATTTTCACACTGCAGTAAGGACATCTCCTTTGGGGAGTTTATCCATTCCTGTGCTTGCCATACATTAAAGCACATAATTGAAATGGCCTCTTTTTTATATTACCTAATTTGGAATTGAGTAGTCATTTAAGGCGCCAATTCGAAGTCCTTTTCTGTCCACCCAGATCCAGTCCTGGTGATGCAGGCTGCGGACACTGCAACCAACACAGAGAATTCTCTCAGCCCAGGACCAGAGCAGCTGCTGCCCACCTCCCTCTGCATTTGCTGTCTGACCCCAGGTGTGGAGGCAGGACCAGAGCATGTGCAACACTTGTGTTACCAACATTTAATACTCACAAACCATATGGGAGTTAAAACAACCCACACCGAGTTCATGTAATTTACACAAGAATGAATGGGCAAGCAGGGAGATAACAGTATAGGTAGCACAAAAACAATTTTACTGCTCTTTCCTTGGACTGCATCTTTTGCGGAGCATAAGGCTGCCTACACATGAAGTAAAACAGCTCAAAGACTACCACATTGTGGTGGCTAATCATAGCTATATAAATGCAATTAATGAATGTTATTTAACTGCTGCATTCATTATGAACAGATTATATAACCACATTATTGCATGCATGGGTTTCCCCTTACATCCTTGTTTCAGCACTCAGTGAAGGATAACTCTTAGCTTATTTTCCAGCTTCTTTGTGGTCTCTCTCATTGACACATGTAGTATCAAACAGGGAAAAGACTGCAGTGAAAGCTCAGACCCCGCCAGTGTATGTAGACCTGAAAGCCAAATCTTCAGTCATTTTTGTGTCCAGCATCACTCACTGATGGGAACTGTTGCGCTGACTGTTTGGCCCTGGCCTCATTCACTGTAGCTGTGCTGCCAGCTCTGTGAGCTACCAGGACAATCTCAATCTTCTGTCCCAGCCTTTGCACAGATGCCAGCAGCAGAGTTTATGAAAGTAAGAGCAATATGAGTGCAGGATATGATGCACCCTTCCTCACACAGGATCAGACTCCCATACCCAACCAATCCCCTGAGCAAGCACTACTTCTCCTGTGACAAGTCTTTAACAATTAGCCCTCGTCCTGGATCATGGTGTTCATCAGCTGGTGTTGCTCCTCCCTCCACTCCCACCAGCTTTATGGTGAATGTTCACAGGGCTGAGAGCTTGAAGACCAGAGTGCACACAGCTTGGCACAGGCATGGGCTTTATCATTTATAGAAGACAGTCACTTGGATGCGTCAGAGGTAGAGAAGAGCAGATCTAAATCATTCCTGGATGTCTCATTTTTATTCAAAGATTTCATCATGCCATTTGACATTTTCTATTACAAGATTTCCCCAGTGGTGAGCTTCTTGAATCAGATCAACGAACCATATTCTTCTGCATCTTCAGAGCTATCAGCTGGATCACCGAGACTCCTTCACCAAAACATTTTTAAGAAAAAGTGTGTGTGAGATGACCATGAAGCTGCACAATCCTGCAAGTCACAGTTGACCTGGGGGAACAGACCTCAGCTCCTGAGATGTTTTGAGAAGAGATGCCTGTTCTTTTTGGTGTGGTGAACTAATTTAACAAACAAGGCTATTAAAGACAGAATGGTGACTGCTCCCTCCTGTCGGATTTCTTCAGCCTTTTCACAGTGCTAGACAGCTACCTCATCTTCACTCAGTCTCTGCCTTGGTTTTGCAGACTGAGGAAGAAATTTTTGCAGCAATGTTCTTTGTGGGTTTTACTTGGGTCATTTCCTTGGACCACATTTCAGATATGTTGCTTCTTCCAACTGTTATGACTAGACTAAATATTAGTTGTATGCTAAGTAGTAGGAGCTACAAGTGGAGTGTGGGAAGAAGAGCAGCTGCAGTAGCTGCTGGTGTTGAGCAGCCACCCAGCTGCACTTGTTGGGGACCTCTGTAGCCTTCAGCCTGAGAGACAGCAACCACAAGCAACCTAAACTAACTTCCCAGTCATGGAAAAATTTCACAGTAATGTTTTCTCTGCTTGTCACATGCCAAGACAGTATGAAGACAGTAAAAGACCATTTTAAACAGTCTTTTTCAATTATTTGAGGGGTTGGGGGTGGGGAAAGTCATAAAACAACAAATGTTCAAAAATGAAACTTCAGGAGACTTTCTTGGAACCACAGAAGTTTAAATGTATTAGGACCTCCAGGTATCACATACAGCTTGTTTGATCCAGGTAAGAATTGGTGGACTTAAATGTTCCCTGATCTACATATCAGCTGTTTCAAAAACCTCCTATATCAGATCCTACAAAATGGGCTATGTAGCTTATTCCTGAATTTGGAAAGCTCTTTCCAGTCCTGCACATGAGTGCTGATCTATTCGCCTTTATGTCTTACCTATACTGGATATGGAGAGCAATTGGTCGCTATCATCTTAGCAAAAGCTTTTTTATATGTTTGAAATCTGGTATTAGACAACCTGATGTCTTTCATCTGGACTAAATACATTCCCTCAGACTTCCTCTACTGTTCATATAGCTCTTATCATCCCTCTTGATCACTGCAATTTGTGATACCTACCTTGAACTGTGGTGCCTTTGTCAAAAGATTTTTGGAGGCCTTTGCCACTGGGATGCACTTTTACATTCTCTAAATTTTGCACCGCTTTGAGACTTCAAAATTTTGGGATGGTCTCTTCATAGATCAGGAAAACTATTTCCCCTCTAATTGCAAATTTGAGCTTCTTTATAACAATATTGTTAGCTGCATTGCTTTAGTTTTTAATTCCTTTTCTTCCTAACAAGATAGATAGCTATTTGCACTAACAGGCTCATATAATATTTCTGCCCAGCAGCATGTTAACTCGTTAAATTTCCCTTCAATTCCATTTGCTCAACATAAGTCAGTGGAGATATAACACTGATTAATGTTTCCATCATTAGAGGTATCTAAGTTGTACATTAGTGGACAGGGTATGTGATGTTTGTGTTATTGTGATGTTTGTGTTATTGAATTGCTGTCCATAGCAGGGGCAATTCCTTGATTTTGCTTACTGCTGTCTAACATGCAGCAGAATGGTATTAATAATACAGACATGTTGGAAAGATTTGCTAAAGATTATGTATATTTTTTTCATCCTTGTTCTAAGAAGAATTTGGGCATCTCTCAGTCAAAAATGTTGTGAAAGTGTTTGGCAACACTGTTAAGTGTCCTTTCATGCAGTAAGAGCTATTGGCATTCTCCGTTGTGGACTTTGTTTGTTTAACGTATATTGTATTGCCACCAAACCCTGAGTCACCCTCCCCAAGGAACAATCACCCTTTCTTTCCGTTTGGGTGGAGATAGTATAGTTCTTACTGAGGGAGTGGTGATCTCGGAGAGAAAAGTCTTGATAATATGTAGTAAGCTGAAGCGGGCTATTTCATATTGAGAAGTCTTATTGCATACATGCCGGTAAGCTTTCGTCATTGCGTTACTAAGATCACAACAGCAGTTTGGTGTCTCTTTTCTTCCCTAGCACAGTTACAGAGGGAGAGGGAAGGAGCATCAGTATCGGTGGTGCTGTGAACTTTGCAAAAACATCTGTCAGATCCTGGCTGTAGCAAAAGAACGGAAACACCTCCCATTTTTTTCCAGACATGCTGCCGGTGCACTGCCTCACTTTAATGGGGACATTCTTCCCTGGAATCAGTGGTTTTGACTCTTTTATGGTTAGGAAGATGCAGCAACATCAGGATACAGAAAGAGTCTCCCTGACAGTGATTGTTCGCTTGCTGTGGGCAACAGCACACGGTAGCGAAAGGAAGCAGTGATGAAGCTGCCTGTCATGTGCTGCAGGGTGGGATGTGAGCATGAGGAGGGCTGGTTTATCCTTAGGTCAAGCAGAAGACTTTGCAGCTGGGTGCCACTTCCTTATGCCCCAAGATGAAAAACAAGAGGGAGGAAGGAAGGGGAGGAAGATCCAGGTTCAGAGCCAGGGCTGTGATAAAACCCACCCCTGGGGAGCTTCCTATTTCTCTCCCATTAGCTACTATAGCCCTCCCAGCAGTCTGGCCAGGGGGAGGAGGGAAGACAAGAGCAGCTAAGGGAAAGTGCAGGGGACATGAGTGGCACATGAGAAGTTTGCTGGAACTGGTCAGTTGGGCTGGAACTGATGGGGCTCTGGAGAGTTACTCATAATACAAAGTTTCGAAATATGTACAAGTCACGCTCAAAAAATGGTTTATGTCTGAGGGTGGGGAATGTTTTCCCCAACCCCTGCTTGCAAGATGCAGGAAAACAGGGGTATGTGGGGGGTGGAAATTACTACAGTAAACTGCTTGTTTGAATACATGTAGTTACACTGAAGTTTGCTCAGTAACACTTATTCTTGCCACCTGCTTCCTAGAGGCTGTCCAGGGCAGGCATCTGATAGCACAGCTGGGTCACGGCAAGGCACAGAAGTAGATGTAGAGTGTGCCTGAAAGTCTGAGTCTGGCCTTGGTAAGGCCTTTGGGAATTTTAAGCAGGCTTTCTTACAAATCAGAAGTGACACTGAGTGCCTGGGTTTGGCTTTTCTTTAAGACTGTCTGCAATCAGAGAGATTATTAATTTATTTTAGCCACATGGAAATACAATCTATTAGTTGCCTTTAGCATAGTAATTTTTTTTTCTTATGGGAATTTTTGTTCTTGTTTCTCAAACGTATAAAAGTATGAATTGTCTTATATGCAGCCATACTTCTGTACTATGTCAAAAAATCGTTACTTAGATCAATGGCAGTAAATTCTTCCGATGTGCACTATCAAACTTCTTTAAAAAAATTATTGTGTCTTACAGCTGGCCCAAATTTCTGCCTGTGCTAACCTGGGTACTGGTGCCAGTGCTTTACCATCACCAGCCTAGAATGATCCTCTTGAAGGTATTTCTGAACAGATACTTCTTGAGACCTACAAATAATTCAACTGTGACAATCCTTACATGATTGTGGTGTCACTGACAGTGACCAGTTACTTCGATTTCTCATAGCTGCAGGAAACAAAGTGACAGAACCATGTTTGAGCCTGAAGGGAGGAAAGCTTATTCCCAGCCTGTCTGACTTTAAAAAGGTCTTCGCTTGTCTCAGCCATGTATCAAGTCACTCTGACCTGCTACAGTTAGATTTCCATAAATACAACCTACAAAAGGAAATACTTGCTCTAGCTAATGCTGCGGGAAATTACAGGCCAATTCATTTATCATACTCATCAGTGTAATATAACACTGGGTGCACACACCATTCCTTTGATTAATCAGAGCATTGTTCTAATTCACTTAGTGCTGAGGATGTGTTCCTGCAGATGGCAGGAACCAGCAAGTTCAGGCTAAATCAAGGAGTCATAATTTACTGTCCCTGTCAGTTACGCAGACAACTAGGGGAAGCCTAAGTCGTGGTACAGTGGGCTGTAGTGTTCTCATCAGTGTAAAATTAACCTTTGGGTAATATCCAGATTAGAGGTACATGAGAAGCCAGTGAAGACTAATCTCATCTGAAGTGGGGATGCGAAAGTGGGGTTTTTTTCCCCTTCTTTGTCTCTGGATTCCCCCCTTCCATTTCCTTCTGTCTTCATCTGAAACCGCTGATAAGACACATGGTGCCTGCCTTGCCTTTTCTGTAGCTGCCCCTCTGGGGAAATGGGGACAAGAAGCCATCAGAAATTAGCAGTGCATACGAGGAGTTTGCTTACGTAGCAGAGTGATAACACTGCTTTTTGCTTTGAAGTTCTTTTGATCTTGAAGATTTCAAAGCACTTCATGCCAAGGTGAAATTGAAGTGCTTTACTCCTTTTTCAGCTGGAACAACTGGGGCATGGAGATGTACCAGAACATGTTCTGAGTTACCCAGTGAGACATGTAAGACTCCAGAGCCAGGACTCAGTGCACCCAACACTCCAAAGAACATTTGCTTTTACTGTTAGTTAAAATAACATAGGATGGGTAGCTCAAGTCTGGAGATACATTAAAAGGAGCAAATGTAGTTTTTGCAAGGGTCACATATGCATTAGGAAGGGCTCTGTATGAGCTGGCATCTCCTTTCAAAGCTCCATTACAATCTTTCCCAATATTTCTGCCTGTTGCATTAACTTCCTGAACATGTTTTGAAACATATATTCAAAAATGCCTGATAAGTGTCTTCATGATAGATGCTCATCAGTTCTTTAACGAGACTCAAAGCTGAATCCTTACGTCTGAAATTCTGTTTCAGACCTGAAATTCTATGTAGGAATGAAGACCTGTCACAAAGACATCTACCCCCAGGAGAAAAGAAAGATAGGGCAGACTGAGGCAGTGCAGGCTAACATCATCACACAGATTTTCCTGAACTAAGCATACGTTGGAGAAAACTCGTAAAACAGTATTTCTATGCATAAGTGCAATTTGTTTTACAAGTCCTCCACACTTCCAGAATTTCAAAGTGCTGCAAAACTAGGTTGAAAACATGTTGACAGTATTGCAGAATTATCAAAAGGAGATAGAGTTGGAATGAGGACAGCTGGGAAGGAACGAGAGGCAGCGTGGGATGGGGTTAATAAACAAGTTAGTTTTCATCACAAGGCACTAACACTCATATATCTGCTAAGGTGAGCAGAGTAGCTCTGAGTGCTATTTTTCAGATATTAAATACCAATGCATCAGCTAGTGTTCAAGTTTCCTTGCAAACACAGTGGTTGGAAACCAACTTTGTAATAACTGAATCCTAATTTCTGAACAGATTTTACACCAAGGATGAACACCATATTTCAGGGTCACAGAAGTCATGCACCGTGCACAGGTCTGACATGAGAAACCTGGCTGATTCCTCTCCAGGCTTTTAGGGGATTACAGCCTTCCCCCTTGGGAAAGGTGAGCTCAGTGTCTGGGAGGAGAGATGGGTCACCAGAGCAGCAGACCTTGGCAGCATGTCTGGCCATCAGTGGCACCAGGCACTGCAGGGGAAGCAGCTGCTCTCACCTTTCTGGTGACAGCATCCCTTTTTATAGGGTGTCTTCAGAGCCTCTTAGGCTCATTTCAAACCTCATTTTAGGTGTGCAGAGCCTTTCTGAGCCTGTTTTTGGTACTCAGCCTGCATGCCCAGCTCCCACTGTAGTCCCAAGTACTGTTACTCTGATTTAGGGCTACACTCCAGACTTGGGGTGTTACCAGCAACCTGTACCCACTAGACAAGGCACAACACTGCAGTTCTTTGCTAATGTAGCTCCAGTGAATTCCCCATGCAATGTAAGCTATACCAGGAAAAAAAAAAGGGACACTTCTTTGCTGTTACTTTGTCTGCATCAGGAGTTTTGCAGCTGTAATTACTGTGGGTTCCCCACCAGCATTCATAATTGAGACACAAAACCAATTTCTTTGCAGAGGAAATCAAGTCTTTGTTTTAATCTCTCTTCTGCATCTTTTGAGGCTGCTCCCTGGAATATGTAGGGTATGGTTTTGTTCCCCTGGAGAAGCTCTGGCAAGTTGTGCTAGATTCTGAGTTAAAGCTGATCTAAAATGTGATGTCAGCTCTCATACACTGATGTGTGTTAAAAATACAGTATGAATCATTAAGAAGCAAGTGAGTCTGGTTCCAGGATTATAGTTCTAGCTGGTAAAAATGAGAGCCAGTAAACTAAGGCCTCAAAATGATACTGCATCTTCAGGGTACCTTGAAAGGGGAGAAGAAAGAACTAAATGCATCAGTTGATTATAATATGAACAGGAGATACAGTATAGTTTATTGCTATTGATAAAATAGCAATAGTATCTATAACAATAGTACCAAGAATTTATTGCTAGAATATAGTGTTCTTTACTGAATTTCTTTGAGTGAAAAGAAAGTCTTTTTTTTTGATGAGCTTTAATCTATAAAAATACCTGGCTACTCCTGTACTCACTGAAGTGGAACAGAGAAAAGCAAATATGTTAGTTAAGGAGAAGATAAAGGATATTAGCTTGTTTAGTCTAGCAAAATAAGGACAAGTTAGTGAAGTGGGGATACAATTACTGTAAGTAAATACACAGGGACATAACACTAGGAAAGGAAGAGAATACTTAAGCTAAAGGACAATGTTAGCTTACTAAAAATAAGCGAGAACTGGTCAAGAATAAATCTGTGCTGGAAATCAGGTTTCCAAACCACAGAGGAATGAGAATTTATAACAGCCACCTTCTAGGGCCAAAATCTCTCACTAGTTTTAAAAGGAAGTTGGATGTATTTGTGAAAATGATACCTGTAATGCCCATGGAATATGCCTGATCATGCAGGAGATAGATACTGTCTGTACTGACATCTTTATTTTCAGCACTTCCTTCTGAAAAAAACATGAAAAGTTATGAAAAATCTCAGGAAGTATGCAGGTCAGATGTACACCTTGAATGTCTTCACCAGGCAAATACAGGGCAGTATGTGCGCACCTCTTGTGCCTCTGCCAGTGGGAGGTGAAACATAGCCTTACTCAAGCTCTCAGCTGTTAATGGTCAAACTAAGCAAAATGTTATTTTCTGTGAAAAAAATATATCTTCAACAAGCGAAAAAATGTTGCTTGTTTCTCCCCATGCTGTATTTTAGTTACTTGTTTCTCTCCACGCTGCATTTTGTCCCCAAAGGAAGCAGCCACTAATGTACTCCCTTGTTAGGAAGGATAAAAGGGAGAAAATGTGTCACTTTGGAAATGACCTTGCTGAGTTCCTCCAAGGCAGTATTGTTTTACGTATATCAATTGCAAAGATTAAGATATTAATACATTTTCACAGGAGCACAAGCATTCCTCCCTAGTATGCCGAGGCAGCAACAATAAGGGAGAGAAAACAAACTACCAAATTTAATGGGAGTTGGTGAATCTGAAGGGCAGAAGAATCAATGGGGAATCAGGGCTGCAAACCTTTGCTATGTCAGACTCTTGAGGTAGACTACCTCTTGTGTGTTTCTAGTGCCAACACGATTCCTCAGGCATGAGCTCTGGTGAGATCATTAGCCTGAACAAGGTATCCCTCTCAGCAGAATTAAATCACAGTCTCCAAACATTCAGACACCATGACTCAGGCCTCTTAGAGGCACAAGATTTATCTTTAAAAGGCCATAGATTTAAGTACATGTGTGTCTAATCTGATAAAACTTTAAATGCTATTTTACCAGTCTTCTGCATAAAAGATCAAAACAGATTAGGATATGCCTGATCCTGAATGCAAAATTCCGACAGTGCTGCAGGTGGTGGGATTTCTGCTGGTGACTTTAATAGACCAGATGCCTCTTTCACTTTCATCTCAGGAACTCTTGCTGCTGGTGAACAAAAACCTTGTTCGAATCTCAAAGGAAAAATAGTTCTCTTCCTGTGTATTTAAGAAATTGGTGATCAAAAGGTCAATTTGAAATAAATTTTTATCCTATACAAAAAACAGGGAGGGGGAGAATTGCAGTTTGTCAGCTGTTATTAAAATTAAATTAAATTGCCTAAAATGTAATTTCTTAGATCCTTAGATGTGGAAGCAGGGTACATTTGGAGTTTATTACAGAGAAGAAAAACAAGCAGTCAAGGAGGTGATGTGACCAGCAGGTCGAGAGAGGTGATTCTCCCCCTCTGCTTCACTCCCATAAGACCCCACCTGGAGTGCTGTGTTCAGCCTGGGGTCCCCAGCTCAAGAGGGACATGGAGTTGCTTGAGCAAGTCCAGAGGAGTCCACAAAGATAATCAGAGGGCTGGAGCACCTCTTCTATGGAGACAGGCTGAGAGAGTTGGGCTTGTTCAGCCGGGAGAAGAGTCCAAGAGTACCTCGTAGCAGCCTTCTAATACCTAAAAGGAGCCTACAAGAAAGCTGGAGAGGGACTTTTTACTATGGCATGTAGTGACAGGACAAAGGGGAATGGGTTTAAACTTTAAGAGGGTATATTTAGAGTAGATATTAGGTAAAAATTCTTCACTGTAAAGGTGGAGCAGTCTGTTCAAAGGCACTGGAACAGTTTGCCCAGAGAAGTTGTGGATGCCCATCACTGGAAGTGTTCAAGACCAGGTTGGATGGGGCAACCTGGTGTAGTAGAAGACATCCCTGCACATGGCAGATGGTTTGGAGCTAGGTGATCTTTAAGGTCTTTTCCAACCCAAATCTTTCTATGATTCTATGATTCTGTTATAAAGATGATATTGTGACTCATTTTTTGCATGTCTGTTAGACTGCCTCACTACGTAATTTGTCAGCCAGTGGGCTGCCTCTCCCATGAAAGCTCTGGAAATTAATGCAAGCTCAGCAAAAGCCTTAGATCTTCTCTGTGTATTAAGCTTGATGCTGATGTGAACATTCACATCCCCAAACAGAGCTTCTCCACTGCTTCTTCAATGCTGCAGAGAAGACAGTAGCAAAGAAATATCTCAGTTGTGCAGAATCTTGAGAGAAAGATGTCTATATTGAAAATGGTAGGAGCCCAGAAGCTGGAGATTAGGATCAAGATGATGTAAATGGCTGAGCACTTACATCTGTTCACTAGTGGTAGTGTGGGACATTTCTGAAGGCTCGCATAAGTAAGAGAAAAGCATGGTGGTTAGGTGACTGGATAGAGTATCTCAGGTATGAATACTTACCTTTTTAGTTTAGACAAGCAATCGCTTCCACAGGGCACAAGGGCTATAATGGTTTGATTTTGTTAGTGAACCAGTTCCACAAATACCTTATGATCTGGAAATGGAGATGGAAAACCGATGACCAAAACCAAACATTTTTGGAGCTTATGCCAAGGTCTCCAAAGCTTTTTGAGGTATGTGGTCTTCTTGTGTGCCACCAAAGTACTAGAGGGCACAACCACATAGAAATGATGTCTGGGACGCAATGTTAGATATGCCGACTCTACCAAAATATATTCCAAATATATATTACTGTAAAGACTGATGCAGTTTCATAGGAGGATGGGGAATGCAGAATATTTGCACTAAGTGCTGGTAGGATCCAGTGAAGTTCTGGTCACACCTGTTTTAGACACCAATTTGGGTGGCAAGATGAAGGGAAGGAATCAGCGTTACTGCAAAGTTAGGTATTGATAGATCAGATATTTCCAAGGTAAATGCCTGTACTGGAGTTAAATCACTATGGATGTAAGCAGGACAAAGACATCCTCCCAGGCCAAGCAGGGAAAAAAACAACTTGATTTAGTGCTGGGGCAGGATCCAATGGCAACTTTGAGCCTCCCTCTCTCTGGCTTAGGGTAATACACCACCACAATGGCAGCTTTTGCTGGCAACGGCCAAAGTGGAAAGCTCCATTTGAAGACCTTGCTACCTTTGATGAGAGGTTCGGTTGGTTTTGAGCTTTTGAGGTCAATCTGTAGTTGCAAAAAGCAGATACAGAGGAAAAAAGTGGAGGGGAAGTCCATCCTAAGTGTGGAGGCTGAGAGTGATCAAAATGGGTTGTAGAAAAGCTCGCTAGGAGCTGCCTGAGAGAAACTAAGGAATGGAGCATTTGCACTTCCCTTCCTGTCATCAGGGCTAAGAAGGATATAGCAGCAATTGCAGTGCTATACAGGTTTTGGCAAGGCAAAATGTCTGACCTTAGCACATACACACATATATCCACAGTAATGTGCACATAGAAAATGTCTCAAAGAATAATCCAGATTTTATAATTGCTCTTTTAAGCCATGATTAAAATAAGTTATTTTGATAATGTTGTTTTAAACATATACAACTAAAGAGTACAAATGGCATTGCAAATTTTCAGTTACAGCTGCCATTTTAACATTTCTTCTCTAAGAAAACATCGCTGGTTTCTGTTTAAGCTGTTTGTGCTGTTGCTGGAGGTGTCCTTTGCTAGTCTTTATTATTGACATACTAATCAAGGGAAGAAAATTATTTCTGAAAAATTTTACTGGCCTGTAGTTACATATTTATTTCTGATACATTGAATTTTAAAAATAAAAAAGAATTATGGTGACTAAGAGCATTACTTAACTACTGCAAGCTATTTTATACTAACAAGCTCTTCTGTGAGGCTTTTTATCGTACATTTTATGGGGAACTGAAATCTGTCGGATTTTACAGCTGGGGCTGATGTGAAAGATCCCTCCAGACCTTGCAAGACAGGAATAGGTCAGACTGAATACTGAAACTGTGGTCTAATTTTTCAGAAGTGTTAGCATGCTTACTCCATTTATCCAGTAGTCTGTTGCCAAGTCAAAGTGTCCACATCTCTTCAAGTGAATAAAATGCTTTTTCTACTTTGTCTCAAATGTCTACATACTTTAAGCATACCATCCCAAAGCTGGTTTTCCAGCAGGTTTCAGTGCAACATTTTAAGCCTGTACTATGTTCAAGCACTGTGTGGTCCCTCAGGATGAAAAGTGCCACTTAAGATTACCAGCCTGCTCTCACATCCATGGTAGCCATTCAAGTAATTTTCTTTGACCACTCTTGCTCCCGTTCCCTGATCTTGCAAACAAGACAGAGTGTACAGAAACGCTATGAACAATTGCAGAGCTAGTTCTCATTTCCTAGACTGGCTTCTTCATAAATAACCTGAAATCAGACATAACTTTAAAAAGCGACAAATTTTTCTGTTTCAAACATCTGGACAGAGTGAGGGGAAGGGGTTGCTGTGCCTATCTCCTCTAGCAGTAACCAGGATGTTATTGCTAGAGAAGCTGTAGGAAGCTGCTCACTGAGCTTTTGTGGCGGTTTGCTCCCCCACCTTAAGAGCACGGTTCCACCAGTGACTGCATGTAGTCTCTGTGTACAGTCTTTGTGTACCTTCTCCTCCTGTTCTGTGATTTTAAATAGCCAAAGAGATGGAGCTTGGTGTGCTCCTGTATTTTTACAGAATGCCAGTAGAGGGCAAAGATTACTTTAGGCTTCATGTGAGAAATCTCACAGGTTGCCCTGCAGAGCGGAAAAATTGCATGAGTTAGGGGAAAACACAAAAACGAATGGGAGTTTGGGAAAAAGAGACATCCCAGGACCACTTTCTTAGCTCTTTCTCTTGTCTTGTGAGCACAAGTTTCCATGCAACACAGCAACATGCTGTGAATCACGATGGTGATGCTTGCACTGCTGTGACAGCATTGCAGGACCCAGCGGGCTCTCAGCCTCTAACAAGCAGATCTGTCCTCAAAGGGACAGATACATCTCTACCTGGCTGAGGCTCTGTCAGTCCCTGGCATGCCTAGAAAAGGAAAACATTCTGGTTATGGACTGTTACACTAATCCAACCCTCACTTCACCAGCTTTCCCTCTGTCTTTCCTAAATGGCCATTTAACATGGGCTGCAAGGAAGAGCCTTCCATCAGTATCACATGGGACCTCATGGCAGCTGAATATTTCCCATTTCTTTACCGGGAAAGCTTAAATACATGAGTAAATAAGCTTTTGGCTCTAGTCTGGGGAAATGGATTTAGCTGTAATATAAACAACTTTTAAAGGCCTTGTAATTCAAATAACCCAAGAAATTAAGACTCAGAAATGCAGATCTCATTTAGATACTTTCCCTGAGCTGAATAAAACATGATTTACATCAGTGTTTCAGATGGTCTCTGACATACTTTAGAAGCTTTTCTCTTCTCACTTCAATTTTGAATCCTATGTCCAGCTGATTTACCAGTTCATTATAATATGCTTCTCTTCTATACAAGCAAATCCTAGGTGTCCGAGAAGATTGTTTATTTCTCTACCCCAGAAACATAAATAGCTTAACATTTTGTAAAATTTTAGGTGTGTACCTCAGGAGCTGATGTAAAACCACTCACCAAAAGAAAAAAAAACCAACCCAAAACAGGGATAAAATTGGAATTGAATTGTAAATAAGCTGCTTGTTCTTTTTCCTGAGAGAGCTCTTTTTATAAAAGTTCCAACAGTCAGAGGTTTTGCCAGTTCTCTCACCCACAGAGGGAATGATGTTCCTCTGAGATACCAGTTGCTACTTTTTAGCTGGGGCTGTGCAAAGCATCTGTGCTACTCTGGAAGGCAAAGCCTTTCATAGAGTTTCTTACCTCTTTTCCTATCCCTTCTATTAAACAGTGGGGTAAATGAGCAGGAACTTGCTGCCCAGCAGTGAAAGGCCAGCAAATTCAGAATCCAGGCAATTATAATCAAGAGATGACTTTTGTAACTTTACATGCCTGACAACTGATGTACAGCACAACCAGTTCATCCATGTCATAAAAAAATCCATACATGTGGTTGAAAAGCAATGGAAGGAGAATAAGGAGTGGGAGGAAAAGCTAGGCAAAGAGGACACACTGTTCAAGGAGAAGCTGCTTGTAAAGAAAAAAGTCCTTGTCTTCTTTTTCAAGAAGAAAAACAGATGGCTTAGGCATCACAAACTTCGCCTTAACACTATTATATCTAAACACTCAGTATTAGGAAGGGGAGCCAGGCAATGAACAAGAAGATCCTATACAACACCATTTTCCAACGAGCTCAACAACTAAGGAAGCTCAGGAAATAGAAATGATATGAAATCTCTTCTATCTTTTTCTTATTTACAAGGTTAAATTCCTTTTTATGATAATACATTTGAACCATGTTCAGGCAGCCATTTAATCTTAGTAAGTACAAGAGAATACTTTATTTCTAAGATGTGTATAAAATATTGCATCTGATTTCTAGCAGACACTCAATATGCTGAGTAACCCTAATTATACAATATAGGAATAATGTTAGGGAGTGAGGAAAGTACATCTTCGAAATGGACACTAACCACAGAAATGTAAAGCTGAAAAAGGGACTTCAAGAGATTACTGAGTCTGCCCTTCTGTACTGTATAGTAAATGCAGCAAGTCCATCTCTTACAGCTGTTTGCCTAAACTGTTCTCAAGTCCTCCATTAGTTTGAAGTCTATGTCCATCTAGGAGAGTTTATTGCTTTTACAGTTGGAAAGCATTTTGTAACATCAGACCTGTCTTGTTTATTGCAAGATTCCTTTTTTTATTTTCTCCAAGGTCTGCAAGAAATAGTTTAGCTCCCACTTAGCACTCCTGAGCAGTCTTTAACCCATCAGAAAACCTATGTGTACTAGCTGTTTGCTTTCCTTTCTAGTCTGAATAAACCCATTTTCAGCCTTTTCTAATTGTTTTCTCAAACATCATGCTTTCTTAAAATGTTGCTGATTACCCTCATCTTATCTATAACTTCCTTAGGATCTGATGGTCTGAGCCCATACAATGTCCTAAAGAGTGGAATAATACCTCCCATCTCTCACACATGTTATTTTTAATCATACATCCTAGGATAACACTCACCCTTTTAGAAGCCATCACACTTCTTTGGTGGGGGAACTTTTACTCCCAGATTCTTTTACTCAGTAGCAATTCTGATGCTATTCCAGATAATTTATTTTATTTTAATTTATTGACTTTCTTGAGATGGGAGGATAGGATTTTAAGAATGTCCCAATATGGGCTCTATATTAATGTATGCTGGGGTTTTTTTTTTCTGGTTTTAGTTTCTTCCTATTTAGCTGCCCAGAGGCCTCTGCACCCAGAGCAAACAAAAATTGAAATTAAGAGGAAAACAGGAACTAATTATTTCTACTTGGTAATAAGAACAGAAAATGATCATGAAATTAAACTTCAGAGAGTTGCATATAAGAAAAATTATGCTACCTGAAAAAAAACCCCAATCTACTAAGGGAGGTGGTAGAAACACTGCCAGTAGATCTCACCAAAGCTACAACTACCTAGCTACACATTGTCAGCACACAGTTGCACAGGCTTGCTTATAGCAAAGAGTCAGAAGTTAGAGAGGAAAGAGATCTGTTCACACTCTTTGGCCTTCCAAGGCTATAAATAGCATTGAACGTATGAGGGAAAATCAAGCTTGCGTTAGGGATTCTGTGAAGGACACTTACCTAGGTTCTGGTCTGATCCTGAGGGATCAGAGCACTGCCTCCTCTGTGAGAAGACGCATGAACGAAGAAGCAGCAACAAGACATGAGACGCCTCATAGTTTGGAGCAACAGGGAGCAAGGGTATATCCCCAGTAACTGTCAGCTGCCCCCCTGAAGAGTCTTCTCCACAAGAGAATGTTGTACACTTCTATGAAGCACCTCTCTCTACTGTTTGCTCCTGGTGAACAGATGCTAATTTTTGCTTCCCTAAACTCCTTTCCCAGCAGGTGTCATGTAGCAGCACATACCCTGCTTTCCTCTCTTGAGGATTCCTGTTAAGGGAACATGCAACATCCCAGAGTCCCACTGCACAGGAATACATGAGGAGAGAGCCTTCAGCCCCAACAGAAGAAACAAGTGAAAGTGCCCTGTTGCATTCAGCTGTTGCATTCACTCAAACTCATGTTCTTACCCTTCTCACTTCAAATATCAGCCAGACCTAAACATAAGCCAAAGCAAAGATCTGTTCAGCAATCTTTGCCATCTATAGTTAACAAGGTTTCTTATTCACCCTCATGTAGAGTAACTGTGTACAGGTAATGCTCTGGAGTGAGGGTCACAACGTTGTTCTCCTCCTTGCCAAAACTCTAGATGATGGTTGTCCCCATCTAGCCCTGTTTCTCATTACTATTGTACATTTTTGCGTGCAAGTGCAGTTACTCTGATTGTGCTAGCTATCCCTGGTACTTGAAGAAGGCTCCTCTACCTCAGTTTGTGACTAGTCAGCTGTGAGGTATGCAAACTATGTGAACACCACTGCAACCGGTAACTCTGCCTGGGGCCAGTGGCACCTGCTATATTCATGACTTGTTCTTCTGTGTTTGTAATTAGCTGATTGCCCCATCTAAAACATTCACTTTACACTCCTTGGCACTATAATACACTATAGTTCAACTATGGCACACAGTAGCAGCTAAATCCATGCTATGAGCTTGTGCTCTTATGCATTGCTACCTTTCTATAGACTCCTTGATAACACAGATGACAAATCTCTCAATGGTGTCTTCTGCACAGCTGTGGTGTGAGACCCCATTCCCACTCCTGCCCTCTCACAGGTTTTCTGGAGCCACTCACATTCAAGTGTTACGAAATACACAAACAGTTCCTGACATTGGACAATGATCTATGATATTCTTGAAGTCACAGTTTTAGCATTTATTGGGAATAAATAACTGGAAAAGTAGCACATATGGATCTCTCTAGTGCTTAAAAAAAAATCCACCGTAGGAGTTTTCTGTACCCTAAAGACTTGATGTGTAGGCTGTCTAGGTTATACTGGTTGCCATCTGGCTCTCAGTCCCACTCTTTGTTTTCAGTCTCCAGGCCATTATGTCTTTAGTAAATAATCAAACATATTTTGTTCTATTCATTTTCTTTTCTTCTGTTGAATTCTTGATTAAGAGCCAGAGGTTTATTTAAACAGGTGATAACTTTGTTGCTTACTTGGTGCGACTGGAACATAGTTTTAGGTCACATCTACATGACAAATGTAGTCATGTCAAACAGTCTGAACACACAGCAACAAGCTAAAGTGTTTCTGGAGACTTCCAGACTAAAAAAAGCTAAGCTTTATCCTCCCAGTTCAGGGGCCGAAATGGTATGGACAACTATGGTCATAAAGTGGAACTGGGGAGTGTAGGAGTGATAATAAAAGGGAACTGGAGTGTGAAGAAGGAGAGGAGGAATACGGAGCTGGAAAGGGTGCAGCTACAACTCCCAATAGGCACAACCTCTTCCAAACAGATTTTGAACCCCAGCCTCAGTTATAAGCCTCAACAAGTATTTAGATAGGCTTGTCTAGTCTGCTTCATGGCCCTGTAGTGAAGCTCTACCTTTACCCTTACCAAACCACATCACTTCAAATCTAAATCCACAGCAGATAAAAAATAGCGTGGCTGAATATGTGCAAAAGCTTGAACTTTTTCACTGAAGAAAGTGAAGGACCACTCAGCTGGGTGCCTTGTTTTTTAACCTGTCTCCTTTAGTTGAAGCTGTTCAGACTGGTGTTCCTTGAGTGGCAGAAGCCAAATCTATCTTCTGACTATCAGCCTGAAATGACAAGTGGCCTCTCTGTCCTGCCTGCAGGCAGCCATGACGTTCCTAGGGGGCCATGAGAATTGTAACAGGACAACTGCAACACAGCAAAGGAAAAGGAAAATTAAGATATATAATCAAGGAGAAAACTGGTGCGAGCCAGAAGAGACAGACAAAAGGGGTGGAAGTGGTATCCTTCTGTGAATAATGAGTTGGGTCATTACTGTGTAGGTGTGAGTAGAATAGTGTTTGAAACCAATCGCTGCTCTCCTCATCCTGATTCTTGTTGCCATTTTAAAGAATGGTCATTTTACAGTAAATAAACTGTGATAACCCCAAAGCCTTTTCCTCCCTCTTTGTGCCAGAGTAAGCTAAGTTTATACCAGGCATTTCCAAAGCCACATAGCGTGTGAAGGCACAGTAATATATGGGTTCAGAAATTTTAAATAAAAGCGAGTTAGAGCTTCAATCCATTTCCACCTTATTTTTTTATTGCATTCTCTAAAAGAAAGTCTGTCTCAAGCCTACGCATTTTAACAGGCTGCCAGTTCTTTCCTGCAGATTTTGTAGCTTTCAGCTATTATGCCCCCATAGATTATACTTTTCAGCTCCTGATAAACATCATCGAGCTTAAACTCCCTCAGAAAAGTCAGTATCACTTGGCCAGACAACATCTTCAGGAAACTGCTTGAAATTATTTGCCAGAAAACTTACTTCCATGTGATTTAGAGCAAATCTCCCAACAAATAACAGATTCCTCAGCTACTATAGTTCTAGGTCTCTGGTATCTTCCTGTACTTGATAAAAATTGTGTCTCTTGCCCTAAAATAAAAATTGTTCTCAATTCAACACCGCTTCTCTTTAACTTTGCTTGAGTGACGTGTTGGGGTTATCAGAGTAGGGGCTAGATGTCAGGCTCTCCTCAGTTTAAGTAGCTGTAAAGGATGGAGAACTTGCACCAGAGAACTACTTGCACCATAGAACCTGAAAGTTGAAGTTTAGAAATAGGTATTTGCTTTACCTTCATCTGATCCTATGTACATCTCAGAGCACAATCTGATATTTTAGAGAGCTTCACTTTCTGGAGAAACACAGCGTAGAAGAAAATCTTAAAACCTGTTCTGTTTTACATGAAGGAAAGCCCCCCATGGGGGAGCCCCACCCATGCCTTTCTCACTTTGAATTAAGACACTCATTTTCTATCATGTATTAAAACGGAGAGCCATAAAACCAGCTAAAGAGGGCAGCATGCCCCTCAGATGTCCAAGGCATACTGTTTGCTCCTGCTCTCGTACCAATTTCCCATGCTAATCAGCAATTAAAAAGTGGGCTGATTAGCTTAGTATTTTTCCTTCCTTTCCAGCCATGCCAGAGATGGAGTTGGCAAAAGTCCCTGGCTGAGAGGAATAGAAAATAGAAAATAGAAAATCAAGACTTGTGTCTCAAGTCTTGATTTGTTCCCTTACATTTCACTAACTGCCAATGCACAACCAATTAGCAGCACATATGAAGGTTGCCAGAGAAGGACAACACAGCTTTATGAGTAAACACTTATCATCTAGCTTCAGAAGCTTGTGACTTCTATTTCAACATGAACATGGATTTATTTCACATTCACATGGACATGTTTTGCAGTTCTGCCCAGCAACCAGGAGTACGTAGGAATGAGTGCTCTTCTGCACCCAGTTGATTTTAATCAGTATGGGTAGGGTCCAACCCACAAAGAAGCACACAAGAGGATTTGTGTCTCTGATCTTAGCAGTATTAGGAATTATACTTCCTTATACACCCAGAAACTTAACTAGATAAACAAAAATGTGATCAAGAAGTGCCCACAGCTGTAAGCCCACAGAACAGTGCAAAGCTGTTGACAGGCCTTGAACAGGATTTTTGCTCTTGGTGTGGCAATATAGTCGTTCATACAGACTGGATTCATTTTCCTTGCAATTAAAAGGCACAGGATGATGCCGCACACTACTTTTATGGAAACATAGAATTTTTTGGGTTAGAAGGGACCTTAAAGACCATCTAGTTCCAAACCCTTACCATGGGCAGGGACACCTTCTCCTAGACCAGATTGCTCAAAGCTCCGTTCAACCTGGCCTTGAACACTGCCAGGGATGGGGCAGTCACAGCTTCCCTGGGCAACCTGTTTCAGTGTCTCACCACCCTCATGAAGAATTTCTTCCTAGTATCTAGTCTAAATCTATTAAAAGCCATTCCCCCTTGTCCAATCACTACATACCCTTGCCAAAAGCCCCCCTCTGGCTTTCTTGTAGGCCCCCTTTAGACACTGGAAGACTGCTGTATGGTCTCCCCAGAGCCTTCTATATTCAAATATTATATTCAAATAAGATTACAAGTGTGTCAAAGTACTTGTTTTTTTCCTAAATAAATAATGCATAGATCTAATTTGAAAGCACAAGTACTTTTATTTGGCATATTTAATAAAATTCTTTTGCATACTTTCCTGAAAGGTTAGCATGGGAAATTGCAAAGAGTGTCTATGGGAAAACTGCTAACTTTTCCTTCAGATATTTTGTGTTTTAACCTTCTCACCCCAATTTCAGAATTCATCTTTTCAGTTTGTTTGTTCTGCTTTCTCGGTCATTCACAGCCCCACCCTACTAAGGAGAAAAGGGGGGCAGGGTGCACTTTCCACAGCTTCCTCCATGTAGAAAACAACATAACCAACAAAATACGAAGCGTTATCAGCATCTCTCTTCTACTCTTTCCTATAAGCAGCAAGGAGCAACAAAAGGAAGATAACTTCAGGCACCCCATAAAAACTATTCTAAAAATAGCAAATAAACCTCTTTTAATTCAGTTGTTTCAGATTATAAAATCCGAAGTGACTATTACAATATTTCCATCAGAATATTTCTGCTATTTCAATGTATTTCTCATATATATATATTTTTCAACTAGGAAGAGTTCTGGCTATGGGCTGTACTTGGAAACTTGGCCTTCAGAGGAAGCCCTACTAACTGGTAGGAAAGCCCGGTACCTGGCTTTCAGGGAGACTCTGTACAGGATAATGCCACCAGCATCCCAGTGCCCCTCAACTCCCTCTTTTCAGATAAGCACTTCTGATATGAAATAACAAATTTCCTTGTTCAGGGAGCTGATCTTTGTGGGTGTTTCATTCTGGACCTCTGTGCTCCTATCAGTCACAGTACCACTCCCTGTGCTAGGGTGTCTGTGTAGTCCAAGATAACCACTGCTTGAATTTGTTTTCATCCCAAGACACAAAGCACCTGTCTTGCACACTTTCTGGTGTTTCCACAAAACATCACAACCCTCCCATAAGTCACCCCTTATGAGTCCACTTTTCTTGGGAGCTAGGATGAAAATCAAGGCAGTAAAGGTTAGTAGTGCACCCCTTTTCCCCTGCTAAGGCTGCCTGTGTACCATAAGCCAGCAGCAGTCACATCAGCTGCATTGCAGAAGGTATCTGCTGTCATGGTTTAAGCCCATGACATCTGCCAGCGTAAAAGCAGAAAGAAATCCTTTAGCAAGCTCTTCAAGTATCCCAGGCTGCACAAGACCTGTAGGTGAAGGACATGTTTGAGGAAGAGCTAAGGGTCTGCCAGGGAAACGCAGTGCCAACGGGTTCGCTCTCAGTAAGATGCGTGGCCCCTGGCAGGGCTAGGTTTGCTTTCTCACCCACTGCTCCCCCTTTTTCCTCAGGCACAGAGTCAAAATAAAGCCACAGTCTGCAATCACACTGTGAAGCCAGGCAGGGGATGTTGAGGAGACCACATCTGCATGCAGGTCAGGGGAGTTCTCTGAAGGCTTTCTGGAACAAAAAGAAGCCAAAATTTAGCAGGTGCTGTGCTCGGCCCAACATTTTTTATTCCAGGGGAGATTTATATTAAAGAAGAAATTCTTCACTCCAAGGCTGGGCAACTGGAACAGGTTGTCCAGAGAAGCTGTGAACACTCCACCTCAAGAAGTGTTCAAGACCAGGTTGGATGAGGCTTTGAGCAACCTGGTGTAGTAGAAGGTATCCCTGCACATAGCAGGTGATTTGGACCTAGATGATCTTTAAAGCCCCTTCCAACCCACACCATTCTATAATTCTTTCTTATTCATGGGGAGGCAGAGGCTAAAAAAAGTTTTAAAACTGAATCAATCAATCAAACAAACAAACAAACAAACAAAACCCCAGAAAACCAACAAACTCAAAACGAACAAAAAACCGCAACAAAAAACAAACATCATGAAATAGCAAACTTTTGCTGAAAGGCACAAGATACAAGTAATGAATTTGAAAAAAAAACTTCCTGACCTCCCCCACTTCTCCACAATCCTTGCTTAAGAGTTGAAAGAGTTATTCTGTGGGTTCTTCAGGACTTAATTCCAGCTACAGGAAATTTCCTTGAAAGGAATGAAATAGCTTTTTCCTGTGTAAAATGGTCCTGAAAAGCAACCTGCTCTGTCGCCGTCTTCAACTCCCAGAATTAAGTTTGAGTTCTCCATTTCCATGAGCTGCAGGTTGCTGGTATCATGTTGCACCATGCATTGTCAAGACCCATGATACGTGCTGAGTGAAAATATTTCAGTTTTTTTAAGTGTCAGCTGGTCTGCGATTTTATCTATTAAGCTATTGTGTTCAGGGGAACCCACAAGCCTGCACGTACCATAAGAACAGGCACTTAACAGATACAGGTTTGTCCTGTTTTCCTACTTACTACCCTCCCCCCTATACATTACTAACACTCTACTAAAATACTGAGGGCAAAAGGTGAACAATAGTCTGTGGGCTCCAACCTGCTAGGAGCAATAGAAATGTTATCAGGTGCTTACCAGACTCCATGTTATGTCCTGCCCTCAGCTTAATGAGGGGACCCAACCTCCCTCTTTGGCTGTTTTTGGCATCAGTCACCATTCAGGCACCTCTTCCTCCTCCACTACACCTCTGTTGTGGAGCTGGAGGAAAAAGTGGAGATCGGCTACTCTTACTCAAATAATAACGGCATCCACCCTTCCCTCCTGTGCTTATGCATCTCCCCACTTTCCTAGCTCATGCCTCAGCAATTTCATTCAGTTGCCTAAAAGCTAAGGGTCAGCCTCTTTGCCTTCAGGCTGAGGCTGTCCTAGGTTCTGCAGATGGCTCCATCCTCACCATGGGTATCACAAAGCCACCTTTTGCTACCCATTAAGATAAGTAGTTATCTATTTTCTGAGATGTTTTAAGGAAACTACTGGAGTTGGACTGTAAATGGTGAGCATTGCTGCTAGAAACCTTGTAAAAATTCATGAAGATCTACTCAGCTATTTTAATAGCTCTGGCATAAAATTCAAAGCAGTCAAAGGCCTGTTCTATTTTATTGTAGTACTGTCAATTCTAACACTTCCTGTCTCAGCGCATCTACTTTAAAAACAGCCCCTTGAAAAAAACACAGGCCCTAGAATAAACTTTTGTTATCTTCCAACAGCTGTCCAAAATCCTCATTGAATAATACCTTACTATGTTGTATCTAATTGAAGACCAGATGCTGTTGAACTGAAGTCATCAGTACCCCATAAAGTACAAGTCTCTGTCTGCATAAAACTTGCTTTATCAGCTCCTTACCGTCAAGCTCTTTGGACCAGGACCAGTCTCATCTGTGAGGTGCATTACAAACATAGGTATTTGTAAAAAAGAAATCTTATTTTTTGACTGCCATTCTACTCATGATAAAGAGGATAAATTGTAAAATTTTTATTGCAAAATATTAAAATAAATTACATTTTACAAAGACTTAGCAAATATTTACATACAGTGTGATTCCAGTGACAATCAGCAACAAAGTACAGACAGGCATATTATGGAGTGACAGGAGTCAGAACTGTACAAACTTCAAAAGCCATATGAAAGACAAGCTAATTTTTTAAAAGGTAAATCCATCACAAATGGAACGAATCCCACGAGGCATAAAAATTACAAGTCTACAATAAAGTTCTTGGATTTTTTTGTTTAGGCCAACAGACTTGTATATTGCTTTTTGCTTTCCTCATCAGTGATGCTTGTCTGTCGCTACACATACTCTCCCAGATCAACTGGAAAAAAACAATAAAATCAGTAAAATCTCAACATATACAACTGTGTCACCATGGATCTGTTATCAATCTGGTTTTATTTCTGCATGTTTTGTGACATCCATTGCCAGCAACAGAATCACAAACCATTAGATTAGTTAAAAAAAAATTTAACACATCACTTATTGTATTTCCTCAGTGATTTTGTACCAGTGTATTAGATGTATTAGACTGTCTGCTGTGAGATATGTATCTGAAAATGATGCCCTCCCGGTAAAAATAAGCTTCAATAGCAGAAGACAATCAAGAAGTGTCACAATGAAGTCAAGGATGGGGTCACAGTCTATAGCACTTAAGAGGGCTTTTGTAGGAATAGCCTTTTGTTGTCACATTTCAAGATTTATTTTTACCATTGGCTCATCTTGGCAACATTAGTGAGTTTATATTGTGAAAGCAGACCCATGCTTCATATGATGTGACTGAAAATACAATCTACTTGTAGACTATAGCTAGAAAGAAAAGTTTCCACTTCTATTCCATCCCTTCCTTATATGTGCTTTTAGGGTTTGGGATTTTACTTTCCCCCTTCGCCCCCCAACCCCCTTTTTAAAAAAATCTCCTTTCCCCTCTTTCTGGGAGGAGATGTGTCTCACCTATAAAACCAATTCCATAGCATTAAGACAGCTGTTAATGTTACAGGTTAAGCAAAATCTTACCCAGCATCTGAAGAAAATGTTTCCAGATTGACCAGGTAATTGAAATAAATAAAAGACTTTAACCAAGTAGCATGGGGGAATTCACTCACAGGCACTTCTGGGGCTGAATAACTCAGAATCCAGCCTGGACATCCCTCTAACTCACTTCAGGACATACACGTCTGAAGGAAGAAAGACATTAATTTGGATCCGCCAGGCAGCTGCTTTTCTCAAGACGTGGAAGACAGGCAGGCAAAAAGCTGTCTTGCTTAGCACTTCGGCAATTCTGAGATGGCACCATAATTTTCAAAGCCCTGGGAAATGGTTCAACTTCTTGGAAAGAACCAATATGAAAGCTGTGCGCCAACTAAACCCTCCAAAACACTGAAAAAAAGTAGGGCTTAACAAGACCAATTGTGACGGCCCCTGTGTAAAAAGGAATTTTTTCCCAGTGTTAGGATTACATTAAGGCACATGGTGGGATGTCTTGAGAACAGTTTTGTGAGGTGTGATCATGTTTCCCAAAAAAGCAGGAATATTATACTTTGTTTTAATAAATTTAAACTATTACTTTAAATCCCATGATACTTATTACGCAGACTTAGAGTCTATGCTGACTACACTGGGAAAGGCCAGAGAGCCACATCTAACTTGATAATATGAAACAGATCCCATCCATTCTCAGCTCTGGCATACAAGTGCACTTCGCTACGGAGAATGTAGAGTTTGGGTTGCAGTGTGCAACATCCCCTCCCAATCAAAGCAGCCCAGCCAAGTATCTGGGTTGTATTATTTCTGTATTAAAGAGCGTTTTGGGTTTTTTTTAATGGAGATTGGAGTATGCTTTTCCATTTCATGCACTTTCAGCAAGCCTCCTCTTTCCTCACTGTCTTGTAGCTTTCTGTCACTAAAAATTTGATCTTTGCATCAATAATGGAAGACAAGTTGGAGAACAACAAAAACTATATGGAGTGCTTTCTCGTTTTCTCTTAAGTTAATGTATACTTTTTAAAACAAAAGAAAAAGAGAAGGCTACACAAGTATCCTGTGTATAATGCATGTAAGTCTTACCTACCATTTCTTACAGTTACAAGGTATAGCTGTTAACCACAACCCTTCAGTTATATAGAAATAGTTGAAGGGCTTGGGAGTCATTTTTAAATGATGGGGGTATTGGTGTCTATTAGAAGTAAATTAGAAGTAAATCAAAATCCTCTCAGTATGGCCTCTCCCTCTTTCCTGTCAGATAAAATTCAAATGTATCCAGCCACCCCTGCTTCAAATAGCAGTAATAAAATTTGATCTCAAATTAGAATTTTTCTTCAGTGATATTCTAAGAAAATACAGATTAACTACCAAATCCAATGATGCTGATTCCATGTTTTTGCCAATATAACAGAGGTGGCCCTAGCCTTGTGTTCCATTTCTTCCAAACTTCCAAACTTCTATTTGAAAAAAAAATGCCATATACATGGAAAATTCTGAAAAGATGACTGATAAAGACAGTCCCTTGTTTCACAGTAGATGACTTCAAAACTTCCCCATTAACAGGCTATCCAACCAGAGTGTCACTTTCCCATATGTCCTTCTCATCCTTCTTTTGAGGAAGCCAGCAACTGAAGCTGCAGCCAATAGCTGCAGTTATTAGAAATAGCTAGTAATTCAAGATTAGCATTGCAAGATTCCATAACCTCTTCTTACAGAGCTAGTGAGTCTGCCAGCATTATGCCGAAAATGAGAATGAGAACTTTTAACTGTTAGCTGAACTTCAGAAACTTTTGGACATACTGGAATGACTTACATACTGTAAAGCTAAACCGAACAACAGAACTCGATGTGTTAAGGTTCAAAGGTCTTGAGTATTTTTTGTTCCAAGTATATTGGATACAACTGAAGTCAGTACCTTTTGCCAACATGTAATCAAGAGCCTCATTTGAAAGAGTTGTCAGGGTCAACAGATAGATATGGGAAAAGAAAAATAAAGCCATGGTATAATTTTCTTTCTAGCCAAAACAATTTGGGCAGAAGTGTTATAAAGAGACATACTTCCTTCCCAATGAGAGGCCAATCTCCAAGCCAAAAAAATAATACTTTTAGGAGCTTAGAGCCAAAGTTCCTTTAAAAAAGTGCCTTAAGGCCTTAAATCACTAGACCACATCTCAGTTTGCCCAACATTTGACATTGCCCAGACTTCTTGAAAGTGGGATAGAATAACCATTGTATATGCACGTAGGTCAAACTTTGAAACAAAACGAATAAGCAAAGTGTAATCAACTGTTTCAAAAAAATCATCTCTCATTCAAGTCTAGTGTGAAGTACCAAGAGAGGGAGAAAGGGAGGAAACATGAAACAATACTGACTATCACACTGTGCAGATCAGCAGCAGTGCTACAGGTCCCTTTTGATAGGCATTAGGGCATTTGGAGAATCTCTGTGCCTCCCAATGTGATTTTCTCCTCAAAACTGCATCAATAAAACTTCACCTGTACATAGATACTGTATAAGGTTCATTCAAGTATTTCCTCTATGAAATGGACAGTGGAAGGACACTTTCGACATTAAAAAAAGTTCATTGTATCCTGCATATGCTCATACATGCTTTGATCAATAGGTCTTCCAGTCACTTTACTTGTTAACAGTTCTGGGGCTGATATGCAGTTTAGCAGCCCAATTGGTGAGCTTCATCCCAGGTGATTCTTCCTTGTTAGAGGGCTCCTTCTCAATCCATTCCTCTGGAATTTTTAATTTTAATATTTTATTTTATGAAATTACAATTCACTATAATTTGACAAGCACTGAAATATTCTAGACAGATGCTTCAGAAGCTTCCTTCTCAGTCTGCCAGCATACCTCAGCTCAGATTTGGGTCCTGGTATTCCATCTGAAGTTTCTCATTAAGTACAACTAGTGGTTGCACCATTTTTTTTTTGTGGTAACAACTTAACAATGGGAAACTTGGGGCAGGGGAGGGGAAAAAGCAAACCCCTTGCTTTCATTTGTCATCAAAGCACGATTCAAATCCAGGTTTACAGAGGTGAAAGGCTAATGGAGTAACCGAACACATTTGATGCCCAGAACAGCCTCTTTGCAACAGTATAGTTACACTCCCAAACTACTTCCACAGTTAAATGCAGAAATGCAGAGCAGGTCCAGTGTATTAACTAGTCTTTTCTACGTTGTTCAAGAACCATAAAATCCCAAGAAGGAGCAGGACTCCAAATTCAATTGTTATTTTACAAGTTTTTCAGAAAAGCAAAGCTGACTGGCTCAGAAACCAACTTAGGATAGGAAAAGGACACTGGAGTTTATTAGTTTGGGACTTGCATTTGTTTTCAAAGAGACAGGAGAAGCTGCAAAAACACGTTCTTCTCCTTGCTCCATTAATCTTTTCAATATGCACTGACCACTTTCAGAAAACCATTGTCAAAAACACTTCACGTTGCAGCCTTCACGTTGTTTACTGTATTATATTCATTCATCAGTTGTTCATAAGGCACAGAAAGTTCTAGCTCATTATTGGTAAAGGTAGATTCATCAGAGGACGGGAATTTTACCAGTTTTTTTGCAGTTTCAGATTCCTCTGCAAGATTATCATCCATGGAGGATTTTGAGGTTTCCTCATCGTCAGAGATATCTTCCTCTTCATCATCATCTTCATTTACAAATGTTATATTGGCATTTTCAAATATTAAGGGTCGATAGTCTCTGGAATCCCACACTTCACCTTCTTCTTCACTAATTCTGTCCAGTTGGTTTACAAACATGGTTCCTTCTAGAGGGCTGTCTCCAATACGTTTATCATGCAGAGGTCTCAGAACATGACCATTTTGAATGTCCAGGGAAGCCTCATCATACTCAAATGACTCCGTCTTTGTGTAAATCACCTGGGCATCTACATTAGCATTCTGCATATTTTGTTTGGCATTTTCTACTTTAATCATTTTGTCATTGCTTGTTTTCAGGGCCTTCTTCCCAATTTGTTTAATAAGATCATTGTAGGTCTCTTCCTTCTTTGAAAGGAAGCTGAAAATGTTGACATCTTTTGAGGTACCCATTTGAAGGGGTTTTTTAGACCGAGGATGATTGTCAAATGACTCTTTCCTTTTTTTCCTCCGTTTCTTGATTGCTTTATGGACTTCCACAAACATACTGACCTTCCAGTTAACAAATAGTGAAAGCCAAGCTAGTCCCAGATAGATCCATAACTCCACAAAGTATCTGTAAAGGGCATGATAGTTTGCATCTGGATTTACACCTACAAGGAATTGAAAACAAGAACATTACTGAAAGAGGACTCGCAGCTGATAAAACTTTGAAGTTGTGACCCTGAGAGCTACTCCCTTCTACACTAACAGAGCCTTGTTGTTTGGACACTGTTCTGAGAGGTGGTAAATGGGGATCTGAAACCCTTCTGAAAGAAAAAGTTGGTCCCAGGTTTTCCACTTCCTGGCTGCATGTATTCTGGCCACTGGACTAAAACAAAATGGCAGCTTATTTATCCTCCTTTTATAAGCTAAGAAAATGAACTTTTTCCCTGTTTGAAAATTATAAGTCTTCCCTCTGCCACTGAGGTATGGATATAAGTACCTTCCTTGAGAAAAGGATTCAGAATTCCACTTACAAGGACCACCTCCAAAGCCCTTAACACAGCAGTTATTCAGGAGGGAAACACCAATATACTTAACATTTCCTGTTGACTAGTTCTAAACAGCTGCAGATAGCATTGCTAAGTACTTATGCAACCTGCTTAGTAAACTGGATCCCATTCAAAGATGCTTAACTATCACAGTGGCTAGGATAGGTCCTTGCCTGAAATAGGGACCTGGGGCACCTGAAAGAGTTACAAACTCCAGACTTAGCCCAATAAAGGCATTAGGTGTCTAAAAGAAGATTGAAGAGCCAAGATTCAGCCCACTGGATGAGTACTTAGCTTTAATTGATCTTTTATTCAGCAAAATGTTTTGGGAAAGCACCTTTTCTAATTAAAGTTTGGAAATAGAAGTGCTACGCTATGTGTACGTAGTGAAATAATACATAAAATACAGTTACTGACCAGCAACAAAATCTCCAAATCCTATGGTGGTGATGGTGATGAATGAGAAATAGAGGCCTTCGATGTAATCCCATCCTTCAGTCACCATAAAGACAAAGGGAGGAATAACCAGATGGACCAAGACACCCCAAACAATGAAAATAGCTGTGCATGTAATTTGTGCTTTCCTCTGTAAAAAATATAAAAAAGAAAGAAAAAAAATAAAAAGTCAGGGAAAGATCTCCAAATTTTCTTTTCCTATCCATGGCATCAAGCATCATCTGACAAAAACTAGGAGTTTTTCACTTTATGCAGGACTCACTATTATTACAGCTACTTGCTCAAATAGCATTATTTCCTTATAGTTTTCCTTCACATTCTTGAAAAGCTTAAGGAGTTCCTGATATTTTATAAAAGGCATGGGATACAGACATAGCATTCTAGTCTAAAAGGCAGTCAGTACCTCCAATTTTCCCTTTATTCATTTGACTATAGAGGATTAGAAGTGTTAAAGATGCTTCTCTCCTATTTATGTCTCCTACCCTTTGCCACTCATGCGACCTCTGCACAAAGCTGCACTCATCATCCTTTCTGTACTTGCACTAGAAAAGGATGCATTTCACCACCATTTTCTCTGCTTTCTCCTCAGGTGCTGAACCAAGAATGTAATGTTCTTGCTTTGTTTCTGAAACCAGGACCTAAGCCAGTCTCACAGCTGTCCAGGCACTACGGCCTGCATTGCCTCCCGTGCTGAGTTAGAACTTACTCATTTGGGGGG
>NW_009926755.1:75569-104093 GCF_000696875.1 Nestor notabilis
GGGGGGAGGGGGCAGGGAGAGGAGGAGCGGAGAGGAGGGGAAGGCAGATAGTCACATCCAAGACACCACCAAAAGAACAAAAAGCCACAAACAAAAAACCAAGAAGCCAGTAACTCAAAACATTATTTTCCAGATGGTTCACTACACAGCAGGAAGTTATGCTAGCATAGAAGCAGGTGGGAACAAAGCAGAACAACTTATTTTCGTGCCAGGGGAACTTGCATATAACGTCTGTGAAATGGAGCCTCACCTACATTTGTCCTACAGGTTTCTAATGTAAGGACATACATGTTTCCATAGAAGCTACAAGATCTATATCTAGTATCAAAGGTTTCTACAATATCTTATTTGGCTAAAGCTTCTTGCAGAACTAACTTATCAGACCCAATACCACTCTGAGTTATTTATATGCAACACCATTTGGGAAAATTCATATTTGTGCAAGTGTTCATTTACTAAGATTAGCAAGCAAGTTAAGAAGTGTAAGCTTAATTCATGCATTAAAAATACACAGCACAAAGGTAAACAAGCAAGGGCCTTACCAGGCTTACTCCTCTTTTCGTTAGAAACTGGCCCAGCCTCTTGGCACGTCCTCCGAAGAACTTCCCCAAAGCACTGATCCATGTCAAGCAGAGAGGAACTCCAAAGAGCCCATAAAATATGCAGAAGAGACGCCCAGAGGGTGTCTTTGGAGAAACATTTCCGTAACCTAAGAGAGATAAGTTTGTGCATGGTCTGTTGCTGTTGCAGAGAATTCAAGGCAATGCTACCTATGAACAAAACAACACTGCGTGGGCTTCTGCTGTATCAGACGTTCCTTACTTCACCATCTAGAAGAGCTTTAGTCTGCTCCAGCTGTTGATCTTCAGAATCTGGATGCCTTCCAATTCTACTCTAGCAAACATATTCCATTAATGTAGGTTGAGAGGAATGCTGCATTTTAAATGTTCCTAGATTTTGTGCATCTTTGTTCTTGACAAGATGAGATAAATATGAAATAAAGCTCATCTCAAAACTTCTAATATTATTCTCCAATCTTAATCAGCACTGTTAAAAGCTTGACTGATTCAAATTTATAGAAGAAAACCTCAAAATTCATCCTGAAGCTAGGTTCCACATGAAAGATCCACTTTGCACATTTAACTTGTGACCTGGTACCTTTCCAGGGTAAGGGTTTGAGAGTTTAAGTGCATGGTGAGCTGTGACATAGAAAGTTATTTCAACTGAATTTAGGTCTTTGCTGGCCACATAACCCAAAAGGGCATTACAAACTCAGCCTCTAAAATCAACAGCCTATTTCCTGAACTTCTGTCAAAGCTTTCTTATTTAGGGGTGTTCCCGACTTCAAGTTTTTATCATAAATTATAATATAAGCTGGATATTGTAAGTTTCAAATAATAAAGAAAACCACAGTACTGCGTATGGTTTAACAGTAAGACTTCCATTTCTGTATACCTCCAGCCTTCTCTAGTTATTTTGCATTCCTGGGGTTTTTTTGCACTGTTGGTGTATAGCAAGGGTGTAGCAATACCACATAGCAAATATTTTTCTGTAAAAGCAGAATGCAGATGATGTTGAGCCCTGAAAAATCTGCATATCAAAAGAGGAAGAAGTCTTTCAGTGCAGAGGGTTTTACAAGCACAAATCAGTAGCGAAACTTAGAAGACTACACTTGTTCTACTTTTTCTTCTTTGATAGATGCAAAGTCTAGATTGTTCTGCAGACCAGGAACACTGATAATTCAGTAGCTTAAAAGGATGCACATGAGTAATGGTACAGCTATTCAAACACCTCATATGCACATGCTTTATGTTTAAAGTTTAGTTTAATCGAATGCTTTGTAATGCTTTCCTTTGGGGATTTCATGATTTGGAAATTTACGTGCATGAATTAAGGGAACTGGAACGACACCAGTCATCCCCAACAGCACCTTGAATCCATTAGTTACTGGAAAGGCACATATTTCGGTATATCCATGGAGAGAGTTCCAAAAAACTCTTTTTAAGCTGAATGAACCTGCAGGTGAACATGTACTCTAGGCAACTCCAGCCATGGGACTTTATTCAGTGGCTAGCTTGGTACATAAATGGGAGAGTACACACAAACTAGAGCAGACAGAAAACTAGTTGGGAAAGCTGACGTAATAAATACTTACCGATTGTAGTGATCACAGTAGCAGCAAAGATAACAGCGTTAGGCCAATTCCAGTTGTTAAAAGTGTTGTTTCCAGTGATGGCAACGCCCTGTCCAGCAGCATTTGACACAACCTGTAAGAAAACACTTTACAGTCAGTCAATCTTGGAAAATCCTGTCAGCCTCAAAAAAAAAAAAAAGTGTTCCTCTCAGGTTTTCCACCATTGTTCATAGTTTCAAAATACTCACTGAAGTTCTTTGTGAATGCTAGGCTATGTGTACTTGCTAACAATAATGCAAGGAAAAATTAAAAACTTGTTTCACCTAAGAAAAAGTAGTGCAGGTGCTATGGCATTCAAATAGGGGGGTTTCATCAGATAAGCTTTTACTTGATTTACCAGTTTAACCCAAATGGAACTCTTCCAGAGATGAAACACACTCCTCCAGACTGAACCAGCATTTAACCTCCAGTGCAGTTCTTAGATTTGGTTTAATATTAGGGACTTCAGAACTACTATCTATTTCAAAACACTGTTACATGCCTCAGCTTGACTTAGGTATAAGCAGGATGTCACAGAATCCTTGGCAAAGCTAGCATGATTATTGTTAATTCACCTGCCGTCTTTCGCAAAATCAAACTATCTACAAGCCAGTGTGAAAGTCTACTTTTCAGCAAAGACAGACAACACTTTTCCAAAGTATTTCGTGCAACAGGATTACAATCACTGTCCTTGAATCAGGCCCCTTTTTTTATCCCATCTTTGAAACCTAGTATGCCATGATGAATGTAAACCATTTGATTACAATGTTTCAGGGAAGCAAGTAGTTATTGGCATTTCCAGATTCAGCAAGTCAATTTTTTAATGTCTCTTCAGGTCTTCAAGTGCTCAAGCATTATTAACCATCTTCATCTTTTGTAGGAAGGGACTTGGAAAACCCAGCCTTCCCTGCCTTTCTAGAACTAGACTGTAGAAACCTCACTGATTAAAAGAAAAACTAATGGCTATTTAGCATAGAGAGTCAAAGTTTCAGATCAAAATCATGCACCTTGCTGACTCTGACATGTACTTCTACCTCCCTGAAATAAAAGAGAAAAATGATTTATCATATTCTCTCCTAGAAACCCCTAGTTGTTCAAATCTTTGCTTTGTTTACATCATGATGCAGTTAAAGCCTTCCCAGGTTACACTGCTTTTTTCCCTTCAGTATAAACCAAGATTGCCTGAACAAAACTCTGGGGCTACATCTATATACAGAAGACGTGAAAATATCTCCAAAAGCTGATTCATAACATTATCCAACTTCCTGTGCTTTTCCCTCAGTAAATGCTGGACACAAAAACTATCTAAGGCTAAATACCTAAAACTGGAGGCAATATACATTTTTTAGTAAACATGACAGGTGAAGTTTCTGTTAAACTGCTAAGAACTTCAGAGGCCGTTCCTTCCCTCATCAGCCCTTCCTTCCTTCCTACTTGATTAAGATCTGATCTTGGACCCAGCAGAGACTCAACACAAAGTTCAATCACTATGGAAAACATACACAAGTTAACACAGGTTTTAATTATTCTTGAGACTTATTACACATCACCACACTGATGCTGTAATAAAAATACCCTCAAAGTAAATGTATTGTGCATATACAAGATGCAAACAATTTAATTAAAAATGCACTTTCAACACACAAGCTATTACAGAAGATAAAAGGAGAAGCATTGAAAGTAAATGAAGGTACAGAACTAGATTTTTCTCCTGGTAAACTGCATGCAGTGTCTTTCCATAGCCTACAGGCTCTGGATAGAAAAGGATAGAGAGAGTTCTCACCAAGACAGTCATTTGTCCTAAGAAAGTAGTGCTGAAATGAGAAGCATCCCTAAAACAGGCAGGTTGAGAGCAGGCAAGTAAATACACGATGCCACCAAAAAAGTATTTGAGGTAGGTACAGTGGATCACAAGAGTTCATATAAGTAGAGACCAACCAAAGTAACTTCATCCATTTCTGCTAGGGCCTGCAGATGAATTTTCCGGAAGTCCCAAAGGACACACAAAGTACCTGATACATACAATCTGTGATCTATTATCCCTGAAAAGATGTCTTGACTTCTGCTGCTGCCCAGCATTTAATGCAATACTGCATTAAATGTCATATCCAACATCAGTTCTCCAGTCATTTTCCATGCACTAAGCACACTTGGACTTTTTTTATTATTCCTTCCTCATAAAGCAACTGATCTCATAAGAGAGGCACTGAAGTATCTGTTGCCATTATCACTGGGCCATTACCTCATTGCATTACTCCACCTTTACTCTTAGGTAATGAGCACTGTTTCTCAGTACGTAACTTACGTTAAAATCCACCAGTGTTTGAGGTCTGGAGGTGTGAAGGGGGCTCGGACTCAAATGGAAGAAGACGCTGGACTGAGTAGCACACAGCTGCCCTTCACACCCAGGTAGTTAACATTTTGGGGTAAGAGACAGCCAGGTCTCCAAGTTAAAAATCACTTCGTATAGAGAATCATGGATACTCTCCAGCCAAACTTGCCACGCTCTTAAAATGTCCCTATTTGCACACAACTATCTGCTATTAGCACACGAACATCCATGATCTGCAGTCTAGGATTTTAAGTTACTTTATGCCTGCAATAAGCTTGAATGCACGCTCTGCATACCAGCTGCAGGAACAAAGATGGTCACAAAACATACTTTAGATAGCTTTGGTGCAGTGGGAAATACGTAGCTGCTTTCCAAGCAGCATAACTTTTGCTCATACTGGAATAATTAAGTACTTTGGCTCCAAACAATGTGAGCAGACACTATACAAGTGAAAAGTAAATTTTAGTGGTTTTTATTTTCTTGGATAGGCAATGTCAGATGCACCTTTATTTTCATATGCTAGGATACAGACTGCCCCAAGTTGCCTGTGCTGGATTTCTTAAACTTCAGAAAAGTTGCTCTAAATCATCTTTGGTTGAGAAAATAGGGGCAAGGAGGGAGAAGAAGAAGAGGATTCATGGTGCAAATCTTCTTAATATCTTGATGCATGTCATTTAGAAAATACCTTTTCAGGTATGCCCATATTCAAAAGCTGAAAATAGTTAACTAGGACTTTATGCATCGCCTTACCCCCCCACCTCATGACAGTTTGTACTGATAAAGGCAGGACTTTATTTTTAAACAACTTTTGCCTCACAGGAATCAAACCCCCTCTTCTCCCTCACTCCCCACTACTCCAGTTCTGCACTTTGGCAAAGGAAAAAGGAAAAGAAGATCTAGAGTCCCTGGAACTATCGCTGAAAGTAAACAGACTTGCAATTGCAAGGGGAGATTTAAGACACACACATAAAACTAATACATCTTCTGATGACATTAACAGAAGCATCCCATTTGATCATAATCAAGCAATTTGTTCCATTTGCAGGTACTTCCCCACAGACAAACCCCAACACTGCTCCAATAAAGCCTTGTGTTTTCTCGTCTTGGGGACATTTTTATTAACCCTCTGATGAGCAGGTTCACTCAAGGTTTATGAGTTATCGCAAGAACTAGTTGTTATTGGTTAAAGGAGAGGAGGTTCTCTCAGCTGCTTAGGGCACGTACCACTTGCATGCCTCCCTACATAAGTAACAATAGAGCTGAAAAGTTCTCAAAACAAATTTGAAAATAGCAAGGGGAAGCCTTGACTCATATAGGTATTACGGATATATTCCTACAGCTCTTTATTCTACTTCTCCATTTTCTGCAGCAAGGTTTTCCCAAACTGGGAAGCTACATATTAATGCATTTATGCCACCGCTATGGTGACCGAAAAGCTTGCAGTAGTCAGCAGACCCATTTCAGCTGTCCTTGTCTTGGTTTTAGCAGGAAGGTTAGGTTTGAAATTTGATCAATACCACTGCAAGGTAAAATGGTTCACAACAAAAATGACATTTAGTCTCTTAGAAGTAATGCAAGGGTACAAAACTAAGAACAAGCACATTGGAGACTGCCTCTAGGCAGTCATGTGCCTCCAAACTCCATAACTAGGTATGGCAATATACCATTTTACTTTGGCTTCTTGCTCATGAGAAGAAGGAAAAATAGGACAGACCTATCACCTTCTGCCTCTGTAAGCATGAACAAATGTACAAGGCTCTCTTCTTTTTAGGAAAAGAAGAAAAATATTATTTTACACTCTCTTTTCAAGTATTTATATACATTTATATAGGTTGACGAGATCTCCTGAGCCTTTTATTCTCCAGGCTGAAAAGAACCAGCTCTCTTAGCCTCTCCTCATTACAGGACTGGTGCTCCCTGCAGTCCCTTGATCACCTTAGTCACTCTTTGCAGGACTCTCTCCAGCACGTTCCATGTCTCTCTTGTACTGGGGAGCACAGAACTGGACACAGTACTCCAAGTGTAACTTCACCAGTACCGAATAGAGGGGAAGGATCACCTCCCTCGACAGGCTGGCAATGCTTTGCCTAATGCAGCCCAGGATACCTTCAGCCACCTTTGCTGCAAGGGCACATTGTTGGCTTGTGTTCAACTCAACATCCAGAAAGATGCAGGTCATTTTCTGCAAAGCTGCTTTTCAGCATGTGCTGGTACATGGATTCACATGCAGCTAGTGATTTTATTGTAAGAGTTAAGGACTGCAAGAAAGTTGTAACACGTTTTGCTTATCAAGTAAGAATAATTTCACATTTGGCATGAAATCCTAGATATGTCAATAAGGGTTAGCTGGGTTTGATAACAGTGAGCAATAGAAAAGAAGGACTTCTGGGGTACTTATGGCCAAATACATAGGCCGGACTAAAGACACGAGACAACAAACAAGCTATATAAACTAAAGCAACAATTCCTGCCCCACAGGCACCTTATTGCACACAAGAAGAGCCAGATATTGCTCAGTGCCAGGTCTCTTTTGAAGAGGCTGAAGTTTCCCATGTTATTCAAAGCACTCCCTGGAGATCTGACACATAAGTCTAATGGTAGTTTTAAGCTTCTCCCAGTGGTATGAACAATTCTGCTTCACAAACACTAAGTGTTTCTCTATAAGAAAGGAAAAGTAATTGAACTATTAAGCCTGAAATCAGAACAAGTTGCTTTTATTCTACTCTCAGGAGAATCACCACATACATAAAGAACAATCACAGCTGGCAGCTGCATCCCAACAGGATAAATAATGTATCCTCTCAGGACTCCTTGATTTTGTCCCCACTTCTAAATCTGAGGAACATGGACTAATTTTGCTTCATTCTCAAGTTCTTTTATTGAAAAGGTAAAGATCCAATGCACAGAAAAAACACTGAGAATTACAAATCTACCAAGTACTTTAGAGACCTTCTTACAAGGAATAAAGCTTCAACAGCAATCTCTTTTCACATTGGCATCCAAATCTTTTAATATAACTTGAAGAAATTGGAAAACTGTGCAGTAGTTATCTAATTGTGGATACATACAACACTGGCAACTTAACCAATCATAATAGGCTGTGAAGGGTAATAAGGTTTAAATTTATCATATCAAATAAAACTATACTGTTGTTCCTCTTTAGGCAGATTTTAAACAAAGCCAGCAGCAGCAGAACAAAACAAATAGGTCAAGTGGTACAAGAAGCTGTACAGGCATTTTTCATGACTTTTAAAATCCAGAGAAGGCTTAAAGTAACTCCCAAGTTACTTTAAAAATAATAATTTTTAAAAAATCCATGACATATAACCTGCACACCCTCCTACTTGTCCTGTTTTTTGCTGTTAACTAGGTTTTCTGGCTCCACTTATAAAGTTACAGTAGCACTCAGCTGTTCATAATAATCAGATCTTTAAATGCAACCGAAACATATTTAATTGTTAATGTTGATCTTTCCAGCAATAAAAGAATTGAGTTAAGACTCCCAGGTCAGATATGCATTACGAAGTTCTACATGCATTACAAAGTTCTGCTGACCTATGTAATATTGTCTTAGGATGACATGTAAATATAGAGAACTCTCAGTACTGCTTTTGAAGGAAAAAAGTCTGCGGGTGGTCACAGCTAGATTGACAGAACAACCAGGCAACACAGTGGCCATGGCCAGAAATTTCCTACCCTTTTGGCGTAACTGCACTTTGACATCTGCTTGTATGCTAAACGCAGCAGAAGCACTTTCACAGGCAGTCTGAATTTGTTAATACTTCATAGCTAGATCAAAAGTAGCAGATTCACAGTCAAACTAGGAATATATTAATCCTGACTGACAGTTGTCATAACTCATCTCTTGAGTAAGTTTGTGTGTCTTGTTGTTAAGCAAGAAATATATATTTAATAGAATAATAAATGCCATGATCTACTGTTTAGATTTATAGTAGTTGGAGAAAAAGGAAAACAAAAAAGAAAAAAAAAAAAAAAAAAAGATAAATTTAAGGGCAACTGCCTTCCCTCTGCACCCCTGATGTGTCCTGACTGAATGGAGGATACTGCCCATCAGAGAAAATACTTTCCTCTCTAGGGTATTTTGGCAGCTTAGGATTTAGGTAAGGAAAGGGAAACAGAAGCCAACTATGCAACTAATGGTTTTACCAATGACGAAAACCTCCCTCCTCCTCCCCCCTTACTTTTCATGTCTAGATATATGAGGTATATACACGTAATGATTTATTAAATTTTTCTGTTTGAGTTCTCCAAAACCTTCATATTAACCTATATATTCTTGAGACTGAAATATTTCACTTCTGTTCCTAGCCTTCACTTCCAAGATAGCTGCATTACTGCTAAGAAAATCTTGCCATACCACAATGCTCACTTTGGTAGCCAGAGGCACAACGTGACAGTACTGCAGAAAGATGAGAGAATACATGAGGTTTAATTATTTCATCAAGACAGCAGAAATACCAATGTCATCCTTAGGAGGGCTGCTATACACCTGTCTATGCACAGAGAAATTGAAGCTCATCACTTCTTGGGGGTGGAGAGAGAAAAGAAAATAAATCCTTTCAGGAGCAGAATACAAGAAAACACAGCCTAGAATACAGAACAGCAGCACCCTATCTGGACGTTCATATTTCTGCCAGCCACTTGGCACCTGGCACATTTGGTATGTCACTGGCTCAAGACCTTCTCTGGGAAGGACGCTGGTAACTATCCACCCCTCGAGCAGCTCAAAGTCACCAGAAAAGCATATACTTGTAGTACCTGACATCCTTCTTTTCACCTCCATCTCTAGAGTAATGACAAGCTTATCTAGATTGCTCACTTGGACTCAAGAGTTCCCAGCTGAGTTGAAACACACTGGCATACAACCAGGGCCATCACACAGGGCCAAGCGAACAAGCCTTTCAGGCTGCCTTAGCCACTTGACAGTCTCTGCAGGACTATGCTAATCAGCAGGACGAAGGACAGCTGACCTTTCATTTCCCTCTCAGCACTATCTGTGTTCGCAATATGAATTTCATGTTTGTCAGGACAAGAACCATGCCAGATGTAAAAAGAAATCTTTTAGCTGAGTCCTGGATTTCCTACTTCACTTCTGTGGGAATGGTTTGCGACCTTTTTTGTAGAAAGAAAAATAAGACAAGTGAACCACATTGTCTCGGTCTAACAGGCAACACCCTTGTGTCTTGTTAACCTGTGAAAGTTTTGCTGTCCTTTACTGACCTATGCAGAGAGTCAAGTTGGAAGGTGGTTGGGGCAAGAGGTGCAGGATGTGAGTCAGCAGCACCTGCATTAGAGAAGGATGGTGGGATTTCATAAATTCCACATTTATTAAAGAGGCCATCAGTTGACTACACAAGTCTGTTTCTGGATCAACTGCATATATAAGAGTGAATCTGCAGTTAATTCAACTGCTGTGCACGGCGTTTCTTCTCAGCTGACCTATAGTAAGAGTTGCTAGGTTCTCCAAGACTCTCACTAATACCAGAACTTGCATAATCTACTTTAACAATTGTAAAATCTGAGTCAGAAACAGCTTGTTTCTAATAGCACAATGGAGTTATGGCCCATAGCCACCTACCACAAGATGAAAGTTGATACTGAGGCAAAAAAATAGGAAATAGTCATTGAGGGAATAATACTAACTTTCACTTCTAAAAGAATAAAAACCCACAAGTCTCATGCTTGGTATTGACAGACATAAATAATAAACCTAACCAAAAGCATACATGAATATTACCCAAAAATGTTGAGAGATCAATACAGATATGCAGGATTCCTTCCCCCTTCTTCATCAGTTGAACTAGGACAAAAATCAAAATAAAAGCCTGGAAAGCAAGTGTTAGTCCCAGTGTTTACATTCCTACATATATCAACTACAAATAGCAGGGGACAATTTTTCCCTTGCTGTCATAATTAACCATTTTATAAATGCAACGTAGGTGTTACTGCAAATAAAAAACATATTTTGCATTTTACAGCCAACAGTTTAGTCTTAAAATACAATTCCTATCAAAGGGCAAACTTCTGAAAATTCCCACTTGGGAAAAAAAAAGAGTCTGGCAAAATTGGGTTTACACACTCCATTGGAGGGTTTTCCCCCCTCCCCCCCAGCAATAGCGAGATTTAATCCAGAATGAGATGGTATTTTTATAGTCCTACTGATCCGGCAGGTCGAATGTTATCTTGTCAGTTTTCCAGTCTTCAGAGAAAGGAGAACTTTAAGTTCTAATCAACTGTTCTTTTTAACTGCTTCAACATATCAGTGGTTGTTGGTTTTTTTTATTTTTCCTAACAGAATAAAGTTATTTAAATTTGCAAAAAGTGACTTTAAATGATCCACCAGTATCTTAGTGTGTAAAAAAGAAATGTACCATATATAGGTCAAATGCACTGCCAATACTACATTTTATCCTAAGGATTACAAAACAAGATTGAACTTGCTCCACAGAGGAAGTTTAGCTAATATTGTTGATTCTTCTTTCACCCAGGTAACTTCTCAGTGTTTCATTCTACTCATGCAACAGCACTTCTCAATGCATAAATAAATTATAGAACCAAAATACTCTACTGCTTTTCCTTCATTATGCTTTACTTTGGTCTGACAGCAACTTGGACCTCCATCTAAGCATACCTTTTCTTACCTAACAGAGCCCCCAGCACATGCCACTTCATACAGGGCTGTCCCTACATCTAAGCATGATATTTAAAGAATGCACGTAAATACATGCCTGGTTTTCACTTTGCATAGTTTTGTTACATAATAGGACAACAAACCAGACATCATTTATGTCTATTAATTTTGAATACAGCTTTGTACATGCATCTTGGTCTTGGTTTCTTAATAAGGCCATTTGTCACAATTCTTTATTGATTTTATTATTATTTTATTGCTAGATTTCAGTGTTCCTAGATCATTATTTTTTTTTTTCCCAAAAGCAGCCTTGTTAGCTTTATTAGATGGAGAAAGCACAGACTGGAACACGTCATCTTGTACTGAACTTTGAAACCAGATTCCAGTGAAAGTAATTAAGTACATGGTATGAAAAAAGCCAGGGATTAGAGATGTGGATTCCTTTAATTTACTGATTAGCCAGGAAAGCAGAAGAAGTTGTCTAGTAAGAACACCTGAAGTTGAAGAATAAACACAGGCATACAAAATACTACCAAACACAGAGAAACACAGAAGTGGTCTTCTGCAGAGGGAAAACTCTTGACTAAATGTGTCACTCTGTGACATGAAAAAAACCCTGAACATGACTGAGCTTGAAGACAGAATAGAAAGCGTTCAACATCTTAACCCTACACACATACTTTGACACTGGAAAATATTTGCTATTTAGTGTAACTCAGAAGCTTCATCTGAGGTTTATTTAGGTGATCAGAACTGAGGAAGAACACAGAAATATCTCAAAGTCAACTGGAACTGCTCAAAAGTAAGCTCCAAGATACCTCTGCAAAAAAGAAAGCTTGTTGATAAGCCAATGAATTCCTATTGGCACGTGAACTTATATCAAGTTAGCTGTTCTTTTCAACATTCACATGACCCAGTCCCAGAATAACTAGTATACACAAAGAAGATTTAAACAAGAGCATCCTTGCTATGGATTGGTGTACTGCATACAGAATCCAGGACTTTCCAAAAATGTTGTGAGCAAAGTTTTTCAAATGCACTTGCTAAAGACACTGTCTAGACACTAGAGGCAAAACCATCTTTTCTTGTCACTATGTTCTCTTACTCTACATGCTTCCTAGTTGGCAAAAAGAATGAGGGTAGAGAATGCACATTTGTTACAGATAGGAATACTTGTTATTCAGTCTTCAGCGTTTATTTGTTTTGTTGTCTTTCGATTATAATTTAACCAGACTAAATGATCCTTTAGAGAAGCATTTGTTAATTAACCCATACTGCGCAGGACAAATCATGCTCTTCAAGCACAATCTCATTTTATTAACCAGAATAGCTCTAATCAGTCAGAGACAAGAAAGGGAAGAAAGGTTTTTTCATGCAAAATTAGAAGATATCTGCTCTACCTTGGGTTTAGCTTGTTATCTGAAGGCCATGCAATAAATCATTAATTTAGAGGAGAGGTAAAGAACCAAGTTTGTACTTGCTTGAACCTGAAAGACTCATAAAAATTTAATTGTGGCTAATATTTATGAGTCTGGAGGCCTCAGGACACAGTCCAGTGGAAACAATTTGTGAGTCTACAGCCAAATTAATTCCACATTATTGTTTGGAAATAGAGAAGGTAAATAATTGTGCCAGCTATTCCCTGCTTGGAAAGATGATTAAAATTAGACAAAGCATGAGCAGGATGAAACAGGATACAGAAGAAGTAAGGACAAATATCTTGGGCGGTTCTACAGTGCCAGAATTAGATGTATTGAATATTCTTCTCTCCTTCCTCCCCCTGCCCTCCCACCCACAATTTAAACCAGACATTCATCTGCTGACCATTTTAGAAGTTCACATAGATGCAAATGATGATCACTGCAATGATTTCTACTCTAGCTACAGCAAGTCTTCAGTATTGCTTCTACTTGGAGAAACAGTCTTAGTATTGCTGTAACATATTGCAATAAGATTAGCTGCTCAATCAGCATTGGCAACTAGCACCATCGCCTCTTCATGCCCACCACACAAGCTTCACAAAATTTATTGATATCTTTTAATTTTGCATGGAAAATTACAGCTGAGTAATAAACCTAATTAAGAGGACATGATGCTTCCCAAGATGCAAATGCTCTGTTTGTGTGTGTGTGTGTTGATTTTGTGGCTTTTTTGGCTGGGGGGAAAAGCAGGGTGTTTAGGTTTGGGGCTTTTTGTTTGTGGTTTGATTGTTGGTTTTGTTGTTGTTGGGGGAGATATTATCCCTTGACATGGAGAACAAGGGCTGAGAGTTTTAAAGTTAATGGAAAATAACCTGGGAAACAATCGCCATTGACATGACCAAAGAATTATCTCCAGTGGCACAAACAAGTGGGTGAGGAACAAATGTACCACTCAACACTCCCAGCTTCCAAAGTATCAGAAAATTAGTAGAAAAGCAGTCATTCCAGGAAAGGGTGTTGATTTAACAACAGAAAATGCCTGCCTGTAGAAGAAAACCACTGGAAAACCATCTGACTTAGTTCAAGTATAGCCTTTCACAAGAGAGCACAGACTAACAAAATACAGCTTAAAATGTATCTAGTTTCCGGAATTTCCTCCTTCAGCTTATACTATGAACTGCATCACTCCTTCAATTAGCCTGAAGTTCAGAGGACAGTTCCAGAACTTCTATATCTTGAAATTGGACCTCATTGCCCTTGAAAGTAATATAGGTTTTGGCATCAATTTTTATTTAGAGAAGATAAAGTCTTATAGAGGTAGCACAAGGGTTGTGATAAGCCCCAGCAGTGCTGTAAGCTTAAAGAAAAAGTAACCACAGAGCAATCAGTTAGCACAAGGGCCATATCTTTTAAAGTCATCTGTTGGCATCCATAGCATAGCAAAGATAGCAGTACACCTTTCATTCATACTACCCACTTGGGCACCCTGTAAATCTGGTCATTTTACAGACCTTGACATGATTTCAACATATAAACACCTTTTTCAAGCATTTATTGCTCAGCTGATTTGAGAGGCCTGCAAACATTCCTGGCCAATTGTACACCACATTTCAAGAACTGGGTATTTTTAAAGTCAGCTTTAAGATGTCTTAGTCACCCACTGCAATTTATTCTGCCTCTCCTTTTCCATTCAATGACATAAAACTGCTATCATAACAGCAGTAAATGCAAGGGGAATACATTTTTTTTCATTACATCTCATCAGTCCAGTTGTACAGTTTAGGCAACTCAACAACAGAAGCAAATCAATAAAAACAAAAGGGGAAGAACTTGAAGGAACAACTAGATGCTAGAAATGTCTTTCCTAACGTCTTGCTGCCATTTCTGCAAAGTACTGACGAAACTTAGCTAGCACTTTTTCTACAGTTCTGGTCATCTGCCTTCAAGAAATGGAAACAGAGGCAGACAAGGGCTAGAAGAATAAGATGACTGTTATGGGTCAGTCAAAGTAATTTGTGCTGCAAAAATAAAACCTCAGAGGGGATAGGATTGCTTTCTTCTATACTATATCAGAAACTACAACACAAGACCACAAACAAAAGCCATTTAACCAAAACCCAGTGTTAACATAAGAACAAGGCAAAACTAATCATCATGAGTGAAATTAAGCTGTAATATAAACAGTTTCTCTACCTATGCAATAGTTTTTAATCAAAGCATTCAGCATGGTAGTATAGAGGAACTTCGGTGTCTAAACCAAGATCCAGCTTAACAGTGATTGGTCTAGTTTAATGTAAGTATTTCTAGAACATGGTGTTACAGGTAAGATCTTTTGATCCAAAATCCTCATTAAAATTATAATGCAGTGGGGATCATATTATTGTTCTACAGTGAAATCCTCTTAGTAAGATAAGAGAGAAGTTCCTCAGGCAGAAGCTGTGAGAAAGAGTAAACAATTTCCCCCTTTCTGTGGCACCGTTCAAAGACTTGCAGCTCTTCCTCAACAATTGGCACAATGTGGCACAATGCAGAGTAGGTAAGAGATAAATGCTAGAGAGTAAAACAAATTACTTTGAAAGATACAACTGTACTCATAAATAGAACACCAAAACTTTAGCAGCACCAGATTGATTGATATTCCTTCCTGGAAGACCTTTAACAAGAGTTTTAGATGTCTCTAAAAAAAGGCTCAAGCATCATAAAATACATGTCATTTCCTTTACTGAGTACATTAGTGGTTCTACAAAGCGGACAGACTGCCCTAACTGATTTTGTGAAGCCTCATCTTAAGGCCATGTTTAACAGAAGTACAAATCAAGATTAATGATTTTGTAATGATAATTTGTACTCATTACTTGTACAAAGAGCCGTTCTACTGAAGGTTTACAGATGGCTATTGTCTACAGCTACAAACATATCACAAGAGCTATCTTCTTCAGATTAAGCAAATTTTGCATGAAAATATTCCAGTTGATAACAGAAATAGAATGCTAATCAAGGACTGCCTCAGAAACATTACACAGGGGGCAGGAGCGTAAACAAGGGCAGGCCTTTGTTCTTTTGTTTTGTAAAAAGCAAGGCAAGTCTTACATTTATTCTTGCAGTTATCCATCATAAACCTCTATTTCACAAAATAGCATTTTAAAAACAGGCAGTTTGAGAAATTTTCAGACAAAAGACACTTAAGTCTTCACATTGTGTACATGTGTGTTTGTGGAAACCTGTTGTACTCTGCCCAGCTAGGGTTTGAATATTTATTGATTTCATGGTCTGCAACAAATTCAGTGTTTTGCATTTTTCCTCCATCCTTCTGGAAACTCCTCATTGCTTTCCCAAACTACCTCTACTGAAAGGAATGCCCCAGGTTTGAGGCTTTGGTTTTCAACCAGGAAATTAAAAAATAAGGATACAAAAGGATCTTCAGCCCAAATAAGGTTGGACCTAAGCACATGCCTCTTCTTCCTTACCAAGGCAGGCTGAGGCCAAGCCAGCACTGCTCACGTGACTCTACAGAAATCTGTGAGCAGTCAGGTCTTTGGAAATATTTATTAAGTTTTTGTATCTCAAGTGTGTAATCATGAACTCTCTTGTGGCCCCATTGACAGTTTTCATTCTTAGAAATTAAATCAAGCATGCAATTGAGCCCTTGAGAGAAAGCACAGAAGAATTTAAAGCCACTGTTCTATCAGAAATCAAGCAGTTAAAAAAATGCTACATGGTGAATTTCGAGGGTTTGGTGCAGTATTTTTTGCAAATTGAACCATTACAACTGAATTAAATTTCTCCTCATTTCCAACCTCTGCTGTCCTGCTGATAACCTTCTCTTTCCCATAACAGCTAGCTAACAGCATGCTTTATTAGTGATCTCCCAGCCCAGCCGCGTGAAAAAGAAGACTAAGGGTAAACTATTGTAATTAGAGAATGAATTAATTCTGCAATACATCCACAAGTTTTGGAGTAGTTTTTGACTTCACATTTCATCCTAAAACAAGTGAGACTTAGGTGGTAAGAGCCCATTAAAAAAAAAAAATCAAAACAAATGGAGTTCCACTTCCATTCTGCAGTAGAAATAGGTGTTACTGTTTCCTCTGGAAAAAAAGTGATAATTTGTAGGGATATTAACCTTTTGGAGGCATGTCAATATTTTTACAGCATGCTCTGTTTAAGACTTGCTTATGCATGATGTATAGCGTAGGCAGTTAATTTTCCTATAAGTCATAATTCACAGGACAAACAATGTGAGGGATATTAATGGAACAAGATCAACGAGGTTATTTCCTTTTTGTGGCTTTCTGCAGAGTTAAATAATATGTGAAACTCATAATTTAGCAAATTATTTAACTGGAACTATTTTGTCATTGCAGAATTGTATGCTAAAGCTTACCTATTTGTGATATGTGCAGATTCTATACTTGAATGAACTAATGGTGCTTAACTTTATTTCTCCTTTCCACTTATGTGTGGTGGATGTAAATACCAGCAGTTTTGTAGAGGCAGCTGACTTCTTTATAATAAATAAATCATGATTACAGGATTTAGCCATTGATATAGATCCCCCTGCCCCCTATTAATTTCAGGACAGAATTCCAGTTTAATGAACTAGTTAATAAACTATTTTGATGAAAAGCATATTCAGTGCTTTACCAGCATTCCCTTGCTCTTGTGATTAATGCAATTATACAAGTTTCCTTTTCACTTTCCCAAGTTCCACATAGACATGTTTTGAAGACAAATTAACTAAAGGTTACTGCTGCATGAGAACTGCAGCTGTTCGGCAGATGCTGAGTGTCCCAACTTTTCTTTGGCTGTTTTTATTTCTCATTTGAAATACGACCTATCAGACTATTTCATAGCTTTCATTAATACAGCTTAATTTTGAGGTCTTCTGAGTCAATATGCTTGTAACACACTTTTCCTTGGTTGGAAGGGAGGGAAGTATTTCAACAGCTTTTCTGTTACATCAGCTGAAATTAAGACGTTAGAATAATCTGTAATAGCAGATTAGGTTTCCTTCCTATCTGACTACATACATGGTGACTAATGTAGCCAACTCCCCTTTAGAAAGCCTTTGGAAAATGCTGTTGCCCCCTTTTTAGAGATAAGAAAGTGGAAGCAGAAGAGTCAGGAGTTTAATCAAGCCCTCACACCAGTTGGTGAACCTATGTTAGGCAGGGTTAGAACCAGACAGTGTTTACATGAGAGTATTGCAAGAGTTGGTGGTACCAATTGCATAAGCAGCTGCTAACCCATGCACCAGTGAGTTTCCAAAATAATGTATTTCAGTTTAGCTGAAATTGATTTAAGTAGTTTAAATTAAACCAAAACAATCCTAGTGTCAACAAAAACAGTTTACTGAGATTCATTTACTAGATGGGGAGAGGTTGGACCATATCTTTGAAGTGTTGCAATTCCCCCCGTCTTACCCCCCCATTCAAACCAGGCCTCAAGACCAGAAGCAGCAACGCAGCAATCTAATTAATCTGCAGATTTTCACCTACTCATAAAAGCGTATAAATTGGAATATTTGGACAGAAGTGCCTTGATACAACATACAAAGCCTAAAAGAGGAAGCTGAGTTTCATTTTAAACTTACCCCCTACCCACCATGCTTTCAGTGTATAAGAGTAGTTCATTAGGACAAGTCAGAACACAGGTAATTCAAGCTTGAAAACTTTGCTTACAGACACCTAAAAAGGCTTTTCAACTCAGTGAATGAATTGCAGCAGTGAGTAACATTGCATTAAGAAGCATATTATGCTCTCTCCCATTTATAATCATTCATAAAAACATGCTTCAGAAAAAGAAAAATACAGAAAGTCACTTTGTTAGAACAGCCTAAGAACTGTTTGGAGTTTGCTTCTTAGTAGCTAGGACCAAAATGTTATATATAGGCTTTTGGTTTCATCAGCATTTTTGTATTTCACCCCCAAATTTCAATACAAAATTTTACTGCTTCTCTGAAAACAAACTAGAAACTGCTGACAAAGTGTGCTGGTAGCACAAGTGACAAAGGGGGGGGGGGGGGAAGGCAAGAAAAGCAAGCAGGTGCTGGTAAAACAGCAGCACCAAATTAATGAAACAAAACTGAAAGTGATAGGACTTGGGTGGAGCAGTAGACTTTTGAGCTACAAAACAGGAGCAAGAAAGAGCCACATTGTTGGCTATTAACTTTGGGGTAGAACCTTTACTAACTCACCTTGTTAAGCCAAACAAACAAAAAGTTTGTGAGGTCAACCAAAAAATTTACATAACCTCGACCAAGCTAGTGTCTCCCTGTATCAGTCCATCAGACAGCAGGAGGAGGAGGCGAGGCAAGGCAAGGCAGGCTTCCAATGTCAACACGGACAGGATGCTTTGTATGAATGGCAAGGTGATGGGTTTATGTTAAGAGGAGCAACAAGGGGAAAAATCTGACACAGAAACACTATTTGCTTCAAGATTTTTGTTACTGTGTATTTAGCTTTATCCAGGGCTTAATCTGAAACAATTATGCTGTGTTACTTACTATAAATCCCTTCAAAAAAGACTGATCTCTGAGAAGGATCAGGAAAGGAGGAGGCTGCTCTGGACAAATATTTGCAAATAAATAACAACATAATTTGCCTAGTTTATCTTCTTTCTTCTGTGGGGTGAGTGAATTAAACTGGTAATAGCATTGGTTTGCTGGTAAGAACTGTCTATATGCTACACTATTCCTTAATGTAGGTTGTGTCAGCATACACACAAACCCCGTTTTTACAGGGGTATAACATTCAAAATGACATATGCACAACATGGTCCACTGGAATATGATCTTCTGCTATTTTATTATGTTCTGTGGCATATTACTAGAGTACACAGAAGAGGCTTTCTTCCCAAGAGAGCTTCAAATCAGTAACTTTGATGAAAAGCAGAGCAGATACTGCTTCAATTATTCTTTTTTTCAGTCCTGTATCACATTTAGCTCCTGGGCAAAACCTAATGGCAAACAAGTCATTGCATATGCCCTGTAGACAGTGTTCTGAATAGGTGAAAAAGCAAGTTTAGTCAACTGAAAATCCTTTCAACTTTAAGATTACCAAACTGTGCACACTTTCAGATTCATAAAGTTTCCCATATATTTGCAGGCCACTCCTAAATGTTTAACACAAGTCAAGGCTAAGAGTAATTTACAGCATTGACATGTGGCAGGTAATTAACATCTGCTCTGTCATTTCTCAACCGTCCCACCCCTGAGGATGTATGAAAGCCAAACCACTCTGCTATCTTCTTGCTATTGTATTAAAGGGAAGAGGGATCAGATGGCAGGAACACTACAGTTGCTGTCTTCTGTTTGTTACACTCTTCTCCTTCCTAGCCTGGATTTCCTGCAACTGACATTTCTAACCATTCAACAGGCATCTATTACCTTCTTAGAAGCTGAGACAGAGGAAGCACTTGCACATTGCTAAGTAGAGGACCCACAAGATGAAAAGCTGCTCAGCATATAAGCAGCTCAGAGTCACCAAAACCATAGAAAAGCTGCAGTTACCTCAAGGAAGTGAGATGCTTTTCTTAAGATGCACAAAACTCAGCTGAAAGCACCTAGTCAATGCCTAGTGTGAAACTACTTTATTGAAGTGTTTCCCTGCTAGGCAACAACAAGCGGCCAGCTGTGGGGACATCTGTCCAAATAACCTACCGTCTAATTGTAGCAGAGGTGAGCAAGCATTCTTAAAACACATGGAAATAAAGCCACACTCAGACTGTGAACTATAATTTTACTGCTTTTAAACATACAATAAAGACATCATTAATCAAGTTGACAGCTTTAGGACCCTGCAGAGACTACGTAGCACTTCATAATTCATAATAGCACTTCCTACAATCATAATCCAGCTATGATACTACCTTGAAAACCTAGTATTACCATAACAAATCATGTAGAGACACAATAAAGGTAGCAGCAAACCCAGTAGCTACAATAAAAGCAACTTCAAAGTTTTCCATTCTTCGTCTCCCTTCTCTTGCCTTCTGTCCCAAAACCCTCAAAAATTTAACTCTGAAAAATGCAAGTATTATTTTAAAAGAGCAAATTCTTAGTGACACAGGTAAAAAACTTTCAGAGTGCTTTGACAGCAATAAGAAAGAGTGATTTTTCTAAGCATGAATTCCAGTGCCCTTCAAAACCCCTCATGCCAACAAGGCAAGCACTGATTACAGACTGTCCTCTGTCATTCTGCAGTCACGTACACACCACAGCCTGAAGGTTGAAACTCTGACTTAACTGGCAAGTTTTCATAATTCAACTATTTAACTTGATTCCAATATATTTGCATTACAGTCTGTGAAGCTGGTTAGCAGCAACTGCAACAGCTGAGCATGCAGTATTGAGGGTTCCAGCCAGACTGATGGAAGAAAAAAAGTCAGTGCCACCAGTGAGTTTGATTAGACCCCTTCTCTTTTTATACAACTGCTTGGCTCCAGACATCTTCCCTGCTTCTTTGGTGCCTGGAGAAGACTTATCAGCCTCATTTCCTGCATAGACCAGATCAAAATACTTACAGCTGCTGTTTCTCTAACAACAGATCACACATGACTCTTGAGCAACTTTCCTCCAAAGCTTTTTTGCTCCCTTCAATGGGCTGGGAGTAGAAAAGAGGAGCAGCAATATGAACATTTGCGTAGGCTACACAAATGTAGGTAACATTTGTAGGTCACACACAGACGTCATCACTGATGAATTTGGTATTTTAGCCAAGCCACCAAGAATACTGTACTGTATCTGACTATGTTTTCTACCTCAGTACCTTCACAGCCATTTACAGAATTGTCTTCAAGTTCCATTAGCTATCACTCATTAGCTGTCATTATCTGACAATCTCATTACTAGTAACTGTGATCCTTGTTAAGAAGGACCAGAGTTCAGAGACCTGTGATAGGTCCAAGTGGCACTTTTTTGCACCTGTTGCAAACTCAGAGACACACAGGTCTGGGTTTTGTTTCTCAGCAGTTGGAACCTACTTACACAATATTTGTAAGATGCCAGCACAGAACAAGGTCAATTTAGTATTTGCCAGTTTGCTCAGTCACGATCCGTGACTACCTTTCATTAAGGCAGAAACATAGTCTTACAGATGGGCTGATCTATAGCTATTGATCCTACAAAAGAGGTTAACAAGACAGGTCCATCACAAGAAATACTACCTATTGTAAGAAAAGGAACTTGATTTCAGATTCAGAGGCTATCATATATAACCTATTATTAGTTTCTGACTCCCTTGTCATCATTCATGTTTCTTTCTCTTAAAACAGTGTTTGAGGTTTGAGTATAAAACATTTCAGAAGCTACTTTGCACCTAATGGTGCCTTTGATCCACTGGAGTTCACACAACACAATGGAAAAAAAAAATTATCACAACCTCCTTACTGATTTGACTGCAAATAGATGCCAGGGCAAGGCATGCCTAGGAGGCATCTCTCCTGCCTACAATTAAAATGTTGGTAAGTACATAACTAACGCAGTAATATCTAAGAATTCTAACATAAAGACATTATAAAATAACATGGGTGAACACAAAAAACTGCCAATCTGAAGTTCCCTGCTGAAGAACTTGGTGTTTTAAAGGAAAGATCTAGTAACACTAGAACCAGTAGTGCTGTTGACGAACCTGAACCAGAATGAGGACAAAAAATAAAGGAAGATGAAGTTATGCCTTCAAGCCTAACCCATCCCTTCAATAAACAGAGCTAGTAAAACTGTGGAGTGTCTATTGCATACCATAATTTAAGGGCTCAATCTGCATCTAAGCATGCTTCTCTTGAGGATGCCTGTAGCAATGTGGAGAGCTTCAGGTGGGGTTTTAATTTAGATGACGAGTGCAACTCCTCCAGTTGTCCCATTACCATGTTTTGTTTCATACTAGAGAGGAGGCTCAGAGCTTATGAGCTGAACTAATTTTGGACTAAACAAAACTTAAGAAGAAATTTAAGTACTTGCTCATAGGCATTCAATCCATAGGATCATACAAGAGTCAAATAAAATCCCTGCAAATACAGGCACTGTGATCAGCAAGTCTACAGCACCAAAGTGCGAAAGTATTCTCACGTGCTCCCCTGCTAATCAGACTATCAACTGCCACTTGCAATCCGGCTTGTTTCTGCTTCTATGTTACTATGTTGACATCTACTTGGAATACCGGCATGAAATGTGATTGCTTTGAAGGTCAACAGCATTCAGAGAAAGGCAAAACAATAATTTTTTTTTAATTAATATTAATAGCAAAACAACAAATTTTTTTTTTTTTAAAGGAAGTCTGTACAAAGTCATCATTGCACTGTATCTTCACTGGCTACAGAAGGTATCCTGCAATAACCATAAATACACTATGAACCAAAGCAGGAGTTTCAAGATCTTTTAGGACAACAAGCTGTTGATAACTTGCAAATCTTCTTGCATGCCATGGCCTCTAAAGCAGAGCCCACCAGAAAACACACCTAGTAGCAAAAGGTAACATGTCAGATAATACAAATGTTCAGTCCTAAAGTAACAAGACAACATACTCAAGAAATACTCAGGGACAACAAGTACTCAAGAATTAAGTCCATTGCAGGAAAAAGGAAAAGCCCAAAGGCTTTCTTTTGCAGGAAAATTATAACTTCTGATCGATTGCTATTGCTCCATCAGCAGAGAGTGTTGCACTGTATGTATTATCAGCTTTGTTTAACTATGTTCCAAGAAAGTTTAAACAATTTAATGGTTAAACAGGAAGAAGAAAAAAAAACCCAACCAACCAAAAAACCCCCACACCGAAAGGCATGCCTGCTTACATTTGAGTTTGCATGTAGAAGCACACAGACAAAAGCTGTGGAATAACATAGTACTGTCTGTCCTCAGTTTTCTTCTCCTTATGCTGCAGTGGCAATATCCATAAGCCATAGTCTGAGATGCCAGAGAACTGTGGACAATGGTTGTACATTTTTCATCTCAGTTCATCCCTTCTGAACTTTGTAGGTGCAGTAATTAAAGATATATGTTTGAAAAATCTAGTGATACCTGTTTCTCTGGCATAAGTCTTAATTTGCACTGCAAAGATTTATACAAGATGTATGAGATACAGTTGTTAACTCTGCAGTCAAACATTTTCTATTGGCAGCCACCTGTCCATGTCTGATAGCTGCTCAGCTTTACTGCATTGAGCCCATACAAAAGTCTTAGTGTTGAAAGAGCCAGCTCATCTGGCATTCCAACAAAGGAATACCCTAGATGGAAGGGCTCAGGAAGTTAAAGACCGAAAAAACAAACCCTAGTACTTTAGAATCTCCTGAAGAACACAGGGAAAGGGAAAGATTATGAAAAATTTACTCATATTAACTTTACACTGGAAAAATCATGCTACAAAGCATAAGCAAGCACCATTATTTATTTATTAAATGTTGAACTAACATTACTAACAAAAGTAATTTAAAACCTAGCTCAAGTTTTTAACAAAACTATGGTTTGCAGACTCTTGAGAGAGTATTCCATGTAGATTCAAACCTTGAAGTAGCAGCTTGCAAGTAAAGCATTGTGGGGAAAAAGTGCTCAGATCAGAGAATATTTTTAAGGTTTCGTAATATAACTGACAAATCCCAAGAACAAACAAGTCTAGAAGCAAACTTCAGCATCCTCAAACACAAACCAAAATCCTGTAGATGCACCTGTTGATATTTGTGAGTGGAGAAGACATCCTGGTTTTAAAAAAATAGAGGGGAAAAGTTATTATTAAGCCACTTGACTGTTACTTCCTTTAGCATAAATGTCCTGTGTGCCATGTATATCCCAGCAGAAGCTTTCCTCAAGTCTTCTAAATGTTTGTTCACAGCACTGGACTTTAAATCTAAACATTTAGGTTTCTAAAGTTCTCTCTGAGGCCTGTTTAGAGTCTTGTATATTTTTCAAATGCAAGACCTCAATTTTTTGTTCTCATACCCAGTACGTTTGTCTGCATCTCCTAAAAGGAGCCAACAGCTTCTCTTTTCGTTTTATTGCTCTGTTTTAAAGTAGCCATTTTCACTCATCTTCAGATTCTTCATTTTCTTTTCATCACTTTTGATGTTTATCAATAGGAAGCATCAGATTTTTTTAATGACTCTGGTGGGCCAGTAAAAGGGATTTCCAAGTAAATAAGATGTGATCCAGTGTTGGCTAAGCTTTGCTCATGTGAACAGTAACATGAGGGTCAAGAGGGCTCCTCCTTGCATGAATAGCTCCTTTATCATTAAGCTGATGTTTCACAATCAGGATGGAGCAATAAAGAGTAAAAGTAAGGAGCCGGAGAAGAGTGAAATGACTGAACTGCCTTAACATTTGCTTTACCCTCCAAACCTCATTCGTACAACAGGGTAGGCAAAGGTGTCATCACTGCGTATCTTTGCCTTCTTCCCTTCTTCCTAGAGTCCCAGGGCTTTGCCCCACAGCAGCAAGTGGCAAGGACAAGCCATAGACTTTTATCAACAGACAGAGGTATTACACTACTTTTAAGGTTCCACAATGCCAATATATATGGCAGTTACATAACTATTAAAAATGCTTATTTTTGTAGATATCCCAGTGTCATAAGACATTTTATTCCAAGGTAACTGTACGTAGTGAGGAGAGATTACATAGTTCCTTGTGCCAACACATGGTTGTGTCTGAGTGCCTTTGAAGGCATGGTCATGTGAAGCATCTCAGCCACATTTTCATTTAAGCTATCAGCTTTATCCAGAAGAGCATGGACAGGCAGCAATTATCCTATACACCATCCAGAGTGAGTCATCTTTAAAATCAGGGTCTACATAACATTAATCCAAGAAGAGTTTAAGTGTTTTCTCTACTACTTATACTAACTACTATGGTATTTAAAATAATCAAAAGCAAATGGATTCTTCACATAAGAGACCTTTTAAAAGCTGTTTTTAAGAAGTTTATTTTTAGGCATTTCTCAAGACTGGGGAAAAAGGCTTTTTTTTTTTTTAGCGTATCCTACCACACTCAGCATGTGAGTTTTCTGAAATCATACTAAACATTCTGATAAACATTTATTGGAGTGCATTTCTACTGTAAAGTGTTATGAAATCTTTATTACAGAATACAAACTCTAGACAGTATTTGACCTAATACAACCCACTTAATAAATCACTTGAACTGTTGGTACAAAAGATACTAGTTTTGCACATTGAGAATTTGTGCAGATAATCTACTTATCTTTTTAATTGGTTAAGATGGCACTACAGATCTTTGTAGCCATTCCACACAGAGTTCCCATTGCACTTACAGCTAATGTTAGGCTCAGATGAACTACACAAGCTAAGCTGGGTGGGGAACAAGGGCAGCAGGGAGATCAGTCTGAATAACTCAGTCCTTGTCACCTTTCAGGCTGCTTCTGGAAACAGAATTGGTATTGCTAGCACAACATTTCTTGGCATCATCACATTCTACAAACAACCATTTTAAATTCTATAGTTGCTGATACTTGTAGATCTTTGCAAGTGTGTTTTAAATGGGGATATGAAAGAGAATTATCAGTAAAGTAATAGAAAAGGTCAATGAGGCTCTGAAGAGGCACATGAATGTCGGCGGGTACTGCAAGCAGACTGAGTTAAAAAGCTCTAAGATGAAGACTGAATGTAATTTAAAAAAAAATAAATAGATTTAAAGAGACAAGAGCAGAGAAATTACTAAAATCATGCAAAATCCTAAGAATAAGTTTGGGTAGTCCATGGAAGAGGCTAAGGAAAGGTTCACAGGAGCAAAACAGAGGTGGGGATGGGAATGCACATTTTCAAATCAACAACATTCTGGATGTATTTGGAGGTATGATATTAGAACAGGATCATTGGGATTTGCCAGGAGAGAACAGATGTTAGCAATGTGCTAAAGATTCAGCAGAACACTACAGAAGCAGCATAGACCGTGGTTGAGGACGGACAACTACGAAGACTATTTCTGATACACTTTACAGTTCACCCAGGATGAAATCCTGATGTTCTTACATGATTTCCCCCACCCCAGCTAGCTTCAGCTGGGCTACATTTCACCTCACCATCCTCCTCTATAAGAAATGCCACTCGCCTTTCTTTCAATCACTTCTCACATAGAAGGAACAGGAACAAAACTACAAGTCTGGAAGAAAACAGAGAGTGAAGTTCTCAGTTACTGTTAAGAGTGAAGTAAGAGCAAGGGAAAACATACATTTTGGCTAACCTGAGCTTAAGACAACAACAGAATATCTATGAGAAATCACCAGACCAGTAAGACTGGACATGGAAAGTAAGGTATGATTGGAAGTAGTATAAAGGCAAAACTGGAATCACATGAATGTGAGACTATCACCAGGAGCTAACACACACTACAGAGGGAAGGTCCTCCACACTGTGCTGTGGAGAGATACTCAAACCAAGTATCTTGATTTGGCCATAGTTCACCTTCTACTACTTTCTTCTCACTGTTTCTGCATCCAGTCCCATTCTACCATGTGCTCTATCTTACAGTCCATTATTTGTTTTCATTGTCATTTTGTATTTTAAGAAAAATCTTTCTGCCACTTCAGGATTAATTGTGATAAGGATCACAGGAAAACAAAACAACTAATGATCCCCTCATACCAACATGAATTTCATCCTAATTTGAACCAGAATCTAGATTCACATTTTGTCTGTAGCAAGTTAAGCGTGCCAGGCTTAATGCACATCCCAATCCAAATAAGGATCTTTTCTTGAAGATATTAGAACAGGTTTGAGATATAACCTAGAATAAGATATCAGTAAGATTCCAGGAAAAGCATGCTCAAAAAAACAGCATATGCTTCATTTTCCAACATCCTTTTATAACATCAAGCCTCTATCTACCCGTTCCACTCTATACCACAAGAATACATTTAATAGGGTACTAAGATGGTAACAGTAAGAATACCACCACCAGAAAGCTTTGCTATCTGGAGCAGACAGAAAGCAGACATCAACTGAAGAAAGAGAATTTAAATCACAAACTTTAAGGACCAAGAACTCTTCTAAGCTTGCACAGTATTGATTACACCAATAGAACTAATGAACCATTTTCCCAGTCTTCTGTATTTTAGCATTTTAGTAGACTTTTAGTGACTTTAAATATAATATAATAATTTAAAAGAAATCCAAAACACAATGACCAGAAGATCTAGTCAATATAAACATTTCTGGAGTAAAGTCCCAAATGACTCATTCTCACCACTGGAGCCCCACATATCTGGGCAGACTGTCTTTTTATGGTTCACCATTTCTTGTCACCACATTCTGATGGATGCCACATCCATAAAAAGGCACTAACCAAGGTTATACTGCTCTATGATTTAATAGATGCTATTGATTAATAATTAGTTTTGAAGAAGTATTCTGCCAGATGAGCGAGATAGGACGATTATCAACTCCCTATGGTTTGGAAGGAAGTCATTCTCCTGAAATCAGAACAACCGCACAAGAGTTGTGAACATCCCTCCACGCAAGCCGCTTACCCCGACTGACCTCGGGACTCGCACCCAACCCCCAAGCACGTTTTCAGCATTCAGTATGAAAATAAAGTAAAAAACGAGAAGGGGAAGGACATCAGACCAAACAGAACAGGATCAAGACGCCTGGCTTCACCTCATAACACAAGACCCATTGAGGCAGAAGAAACCACCCCGGGTGCTAAAACAAGAGCTGCATTCACGGCTACCGGAGGCGTTGCGGGAGCACTCTCCGTGCATGAACCCGCTCCCCCAGCCCCAGGCCCAGCCAGCAAAAACCGAAATCAACCCCGGCCGCCCTTCACCACTTCTCGGGGGAAGAGAAGGAAACGCGGACCCATTTAATCACTCTATTATTAAGTAGTTAGGCATAATTAAGAGGTTTCCCTGCGCTCCCGCTCTAGGGGCAGTTTTTAGGCACCGGGCTTTGTGGGGAGCTGCTACGGTCGGGTGTTCCCAGGGAGCCAACCGGCTCTGCAGCC
>NW_009926756.1:0-39819 GCF_000696875.1 Nestor notabilis
GACTGCTGTAGCTGAACCCAGGACATCAGCTTATGAGTCAAGGTTCTCACACGAATGCACAATGTCTCTCTCTTAGGATGAAAAAGACACTGAGTCATATTTAACAAGCACTCCATCACAACTCCTATACATGGTCACACAGGCTTAATGGGAATTGGATTTCTGTTACATCTTAAAAAGTTACCACTTCAAGTACACAAATATTGATTATGAAACAATAGTTCTAATTATAAATTAACAATTACCAAAACTCTCCTTTATAGAAAACCTATTAACACTCCAAATAAACTAACACTAGGAAACCTAACCAACTGACATCCTGTATAATTCTGCAGATTGAGGAGTGTTTATTTCTGTGGTAAAATATGATTACTTGAGATAGGATGACTTGAATAAAAAAAACTAATAAATCTTGCTTGGGTTTACAAATAAATCTATTTTACACTAATTTGAAAAAAAGGAACGCTCCTGAATGGCAATATCATTCTTATTTCTCAGTGCCATCAAAAATTAAATTATAACACTTGCCGTTATGCATTGCATTTGTACATTTCATATACATTACATTTAATTATGTTATACTTTAAAAGATATTTATTTCAATTTTCTTTCCCTGGCCCACATACGAAATGTAGTCTTAGTAGGGGAATATGGAAGAGCATTAATGTAAGGATTAATTTTTAGGATAGTGGACAAGACTTTATAGGTGAATAAGGAATGCCTCATCATGGTAGTAGACTTTTGTAGAGGGTTTACTTTGTTTTTTGTAAAATCATTTTGCATTATTATTCCCATGGATAAAATACTTACCAGGTTTTCACATTGTATTTTGAAAGGGACTTTTAGCCTTTTTATACTTCTGCTTTTAGTTGATTTTTTTTTTTTTAAATCATTACAAAAGTACAATGCAATACCAATTTGGACATATTTCAAATCAAACACCATTATATAGTGTCATATTTCATGTTGTACTTTGAAATTATGACTTGATTAACATCATTATACTAAAGTTTGTCCTATTGTTTAGCTAATGCATTTAACACAGAGGTAGATCAGGAACAATGGGTAACATATATATGACAGGTGTATTTTGCATCCCAGGGATAAGATTTGCACGAGTGTGGGAGTTATGGAAGTCATGCAGCAGACCAAAACTAAATAAATGTAATCTTAAAATACAAAGCTCTGTATAAACTATTAATACGGGAAATGGGATTTTGACATCTATTATTTAAAAACTTCAGTTTGAAATATTCTTGAATTCTTTCACTACTGCACACTTATGAAATACAACTGTACAATTTTACTGCAAAGTTTCTTCAAGATAGAAAGGTACCTGCTAGCAAAGTTTTCACCACAGTAATCACAAATTACTGAAAACTCTTCTAAAGACGTAATACAGATTTGAGGGGACAATTTAAAATTTCCTGACCTGTTAATGACTCTTCCCAAGAAAACCTTCTCAGGAAGAAACAGAATGACAAGAAAGATGGCCCATTTTTAATTAATATTGAGGTTTACCTGTTTTTAATTCTTTCAGAGGAATTTCTCAGCAGGAGAAGATCAGACAAAGTCCTAAAATTTTCATTGCTCTGCACCACCAACATGCTGTGAAGTAAGTACCACACCACTGTCAAGTAAAATTGCACTGCAGTAGCATGCTGCTGAGCTGTGTGTGCCTGTTGAGCCCATTTCAGACATAATTCTCAAATTTGGGGAATTAGCATGGCTCAAAAGAATTTGCAACAGTACATAAAACTACTGTAGTTATCTATTCTGCCTGGCAGTAGAGAAACATTATATCACTTATGAAATGAGTGTACCCGAGTCCATTTCATAAGGTGTGGAATAAAAAGACCCGTCAGAACTGATACAACTTTCAAGCTAATGGTACTAAATTAAATGCAATCAAATTTTACAGCAACTTAGCAAATTCTCAGTCGAGGTGTGAAACAGATATGCTAACTCAGCATAGTTAGTGTATCTTTTGACACCACACAAGCACACACTTTCAGCTTTGAGAACTTTGTGTACAGTGCAGCAACATAAGAACAGTGATGTCCCTTTAATACTGTTTTGCGTTCGCTGCCCAACAGTACCATCTCTAACCTAAGTACACATTTCAAGCAGAACAATAAGTCCAATAAAATCACAAATCCAAAAGGGGGAAAGGAAACATTTAACAGATCTTTTAAATTACTAGAGAAAAACAGGATTATGATACCTCAAAACATTACCTAATTTAGAAATATTGATAAATATTATTTTTTTGCTGGGATTCTTGTTTGCCTTTAATTAAACTCACCTGAACAATAAATTAAATACTAGAGGAAATGTGAGATTACTCAGTATGACATTCTCCTATAGGTTTTGTTTAAGCCTGATATTTATCCAATTGGAGTTTAAACTGAGTATAGAGAGAGGAGGGAAAGGTTTGACTTTTTAAAGAAATCGTAGGTCTGCTTCTAACAATTTCTCAATACATCTTTAAAAACTTTCCCCTCTAATAAGATTGAGATTTTTAAATTTTTTTTAATACTGTAAAATTGTGTATTTTTGACCAAAAATGACAGTTTACTATGCTTTTTGTGCTTCTACAGGGTAACAGTGTTAAAATGTTGGCAGTGAAGGTGCTGCAGGTAGGTCCTGAGAAGAGGCCAGGGCTGCCTCAAACTGAACACAACCCATTCCAGTCAGATCCCGCAGATCCACCACATGGCACAACTGAGCCCCTTGGACAAGCTGGTAGAACCTCTGGGAAAATGTGTTTAAGAAAGGGTAAAACACTTCATAGCAGCTGTGGAAGTAGGGAATGAGAAAAAAAACATGACAGAAACAGCTCTGCAGACACAGGATGAGAGAAAAAAAGGAGGTTGAGGAGCTGTCCCAAACACCAGAGCAGAGACACCCCTGCAGCCTGTAGAGAGACCACTTGGAGCAAGTGTCTACAGTGCAACCCATGGAGGACCCCACAACAGAGCAGGTGGGTATTTACACTTCAGCCTGTGGAGAAGGTCATTGTCCTGATTTCATCTGGAATGGTGTTAATTTTCTTCCTGGTAGATGTGCTGTGTTTTGGTTTTAATTTTAGCTTTTATTTTGGAATTATTCCAGCTTCTGGGAATAATGCTGATAACACACTGGTGTTTTAGTTGTTGCTAAGTAGTGTTTACATTAAGTCATGGACTTTCCAGCTTCTTACACCACCCTGCCAGTGAATGTGCTGCAGGGCACAAGTGGCTGGGAGGGGACACAGCTGGGACAGCTGACCCCAACTGACCAAAGGGATTTCCCATACCATATGACATCATGCTCAGTATTGACTTCATGCTCAGTATATAAACTGTGGCTGGGAACCCCTGCTTGGGAATCGGCTGGGCATCAGTTGGCACATGGCGAGCAACTGTATTGTGCATCACTTGTTTTGTATGTTTTTTTATCATCGTTATTATTGTTATTGTTTTCCCTTCCTTTCATGTTCTATTAAACTAGCTTTATCTCAACCCACAAATTTCACTTTTTTCCTTCAATTCCCTCCCCCACCCCACTAGGTGGGGAGCGAGCAAGCAGCTGTGTGGTGTTTAGCTGCTTGCCAGGTTAAACCACAACCACAACCATACAGAAGCAGGCTTACTCTGAAGGACTGCAGACCATAAGAAGGACCTATGCTTGAGCAGGGGTGAAGTGTGAGGAGGAAGAAGAAGCAGAGAGAAACTGGTATCGACTGCCCATACCCCCACACTGTTCCCCATTCCACCTGTGCAACATGAGAGGGGGAGGTGGAGGAGTGGAAATGAAGTTAAACCTGGGAAAAGTAAGTTGGAAAGTGTTTCAATTTCTCTTTGATTCTCACTATACGAATCTATCTTATTTGGCAATAAATTACACTAATTTTCCCCATATGTACTCTCTCGTGGCCTTGACAGCGCTTCTTAAGTGATCTCCATTATCTTGACCCATGAGCTTTTTCAATTTACTTTCTCTCCCCATCTTGCTGGAGAAGGGGACTGAGAGAGTGGCTTCGTGGGTGTCTGACAGCCAGCCAAGGTCAGCTCACCACAGCACTGACTTAAGTTACTGAGCTTATTTTCAGAAAACATGATTTTTATCTATCTCAAGGAAAATACACCCATGGTGAAAGGGGCAAAGTGAAGCACTTAAAGCTAGCAAGTAACACGATGCAACAGTTAAGCTGAGTAAGTCAGAAGGAACTTCTCAATCATTTCTTTTGTCCTATACATAATCAATGAACACAGCTTTTACTTACAGTACTGATGCTAGCTGTGTCACATGACCATTTCTTTTATTTACGATGTGGGCTGATTATTGCTTTGCAGTTATGCTGTTATATAGATTTGATGAACATGCTCATGAAGTTTTACCATATTTGGCTGGCACAAAATTTTAAACTGGAATTCCAATATTCCCTATCAGAATCTGTTCAGCAGAACTTCTTAGAAAAAGAACTGGTAAAAAATTTTAACATAGGCAAATCTAGGCTTTGCTTCCTAAACTTGTTTTGAAGGATTGTTAAAGCATTTTTGCTAACATAAATATAGGTAATGAAGAGATAGGAACCTTTCCATTTAGGAAAAATAGGTAACTATCTGTAACAGGTTAAACTAAGATTAGTCAAGGAGAATCTCAATCTGCACTGAGAATTTCATCCTAGATTTGTCTCTTGGATTTTGTGGATTTGTGTGATAATGTTACATCCCTATTTTGAAAAGCATGACTATTATTTTCTGTACACAATTTTGCTCATAGTTTGACTGTATGGAAAATGTTATATAAAATATTTCTACTGTGTAATTTGAAATCTTTCTGAAGAATGCCTTGGAAGATGATAATCAGGAGAATGACAGCCCAGTGATAAAAATTCTGATTAGCTGGCCTCGTAGCTTAGTGGCATAAGAGATGATATTCAAGGTATTGCTTCAGAAATTTATATTACTGGTGGTGCACATATCACCTAAACAAGGGTCAAATGGAAAACAGGCTTAACAAATACACTTCTGTCTTCAGAAGCCCATGCACAGTTAAGCAGTTGCATCAACATCAATGCTGGTACTCAGCTTTATTTTTCTTTCTTTGTATCACCACTGAAAAGTCCATTACATACATAAATATGTAAATACTCCTTAGAATATTTCATCTGGAATGATTCTACTATGGTCATCGAGTCCAAATATATTTTCTTGATATAACCTTTCAGAAGAATTGTTGTACCTTATTCCCAGGCTCCACTTTGTATGCCTGAATCATACTGAGGATTGAAATAAAGGATTAAGATATATCTATTATTTGCATTTGTGGAAAAGTGGCAAATATTTTAGTATCTTAACTTTGTATCTCTATCATCAAAGTAAAGTTTGAAATAAATTGATCAGTATTTGTCACACTAATGTGTTCCCCCCTCCATCACATCCCTCCAAAAGCATGAAACTTGAAACAGATGTCCTGATTCTTTATTTTGAATCAGAACTTCTCACTTCCATCGACCATGTCAGCTTAGAAACTTCCAACACAGGTTTTGCGTGGGCAGCTCTTGCATTTAGATATGTAACCAGAATTCATGAAGCCAGCATTCTCATTTACTTAACAAAAGACATAGCCAAGAATCCATCAATACCGTATGTATGACAGCCAGCTTTGAGCCATCCCATGCTTAGGTATTTGCTTCAACATTTCCTAATAAAAATCTTTCCTATGAAAACTACATGACATTTAAGAGGCTGATGCTCAGAATCTTTTGTCAGGCCAACAAAACGTTATGCCACAAGAATCATCCTAACTCATGTCAAAAGTTTGTTATGTTTCAGTTCCACCATCCTCCCATCTGTAAAAGATTATTTGTTTATACTCAGAAGATTTTGCTGGTACAAAGCAATGCCAGGGCAGCAGCTGAGATTCAGTTCAACCATTTGGCTTAAACCATCTCCTGAATGGACCAAAAAACCAAAAAAACACAAAAAACACACACAAAAAAACCCAACCCTCCAAACAAAATAGACATTACTACAGTTACATCTCTGGTTTTATTTTCTGGGGAGAATCATTGTTCTGATTAGGATTATAGGTCATAAGAGTTGTAAGTAAATTAGTGGCATCTTTAACCCAAGTGTGTAACACAGCTTTGTGGCTGAATAGATAAAGAAGATTGTCTTGTCTCATTTGAAATGAATAGGGTTTCATCAGCTTGTCCCTTCATTTTCATTCAAAAACAGTAGTACATTAAGGTAGAAGAAACAGTGAAATATCAAGAGACCTCAGCGATTAATATCTGCACCCCTGCACTGGCACCGCTATAATTCTTGGAGTTGTCACTTCAAGGCATTCTTCCCAATGCAGAACTAGCTCTTTGTTCACACCATTACCGCATGGCTACTGGTCTGGTCAATCTTAGGGTAGGTAGCTGAATGTCTGCATGGACACCAGTGACAAGCGGTGTCCCTCAGGAGTCTGTACTGGGACCAGCACTCTAATGTCTTCATGTCGTGGTTCAAACCCAGCCGGCAACTTGGAACCACGCAGCCGCTCGCTCACTCCCCCCCTTTTCCTTCCTCCCCCCGCTCCCGGAGGGATGGGGAGGAGAATCGAAGGAATGTAACTCCCACGAGTTGAGATAACAGCTCTCCAGTAACTAAGGTATAATACAAACCACTACTGCTACCAGTAATAATGATAAGAGGAATAACAAGGGAAAAGGACACAACCGCTCACCACCCGCCGACCGATACCCAGCCCGACCCGAGCAGCGATCTGGGCCTTCCGGGTAACTCCCCCCAGTTTATATACTGGGCATGACGTGCTGTGGTATGGAATCCCCCTTTGGCCAGTTTGGGTCAGGTGTCCTGCCTCTGCTTCCTCCTGGCTTCCCCTCCTCTCTGGCAAAGCATGAGACTGAGAAAGTCCTTGGTCAGAGTAAACATTACTGAGCAACAACTAAAAACATCGGTGTTATCAGCGTTGTTCCCAGACTGAAAGTCAAAAACACAGCACTGCACCAGCTACTAAGAAGGAGAAAAAATGACTGCTGTAGCTGAACCCAGGACACTTCATCAATGGCAGAGACAGTGGGATTGAGTGCACCGTCAGCAAGTCTGCAGATGACACGAAGCTGAGTGCTGCAGTCAACCCACTTGAGGCAAGTGATGCCATCCAGAGGGACTTTTACAGGGTCAAGAGGTGGGCCCATGCGAACCTCATGAGCTTCAACAGGTACAAGTGCAGTGTCCTGCACCTTTGACTGGGCAATCCTTGGCATCAATACAGGCTGGGGGATGAAGGGATTCAGAGCAGCCCTGAGGAGAAGGATGTGGGGGTACTGGTGGTTGAAAGATCGGATAGGAGCTGCCAATGTGCACTTGTAACCCAAAAGGCTGATCGTATCTTAGGCTGCATCCAGAGGAGCGTGGCCAGCAGGTCAGGGGAGCTGATTCTCCCCCTTTACACTGCTCTGGTGACACCCCACCTGGAGCACTGCATCCAGCTCTGGAGTCCTCAGTACAGGAAAGATATGGATCTGTTGGAGACGGTCCAGAGAAGGGCCACAAAACTGATCAGAGCGGTGGAGCACCTCTCCTATGAGGAACAGCTGAGATTGTTGGGGTTGTTCAGCCTGGAGAAGAGAAAACTCTGGGGGGACCTTATTGTGGCCTTTCAGTTCTTAAAAGGGGTCTATGAGAAAGATGGGAACAGACTTTTTAGCAGGCCCTGCTGTGACAGAACAAGGGGTAATGGTTTTAAACCATTCTTCTTGTTGGAGCAAGTCCAGAGGAGGACTTGATAAGGGGTCTGCAGCACCACAAAGACAGGCTGAGAAGTTTGGGGCTGTTCAGCCTGGAGAAGAGAAGGCTGCGTGGAGACCTCATAGCAGCCTTCCAATATCTGAAGGGAGCCTACAAGAATGCCAGAGAGGGACTCATCAGGGACTGCAAAGATAGGAAAAGCGGTAATGGGTTTAAACTTCAACACGGGAAGTTTAGATTAGACATAAGGAAGAAGTTCTTTGCTGTGAGGGTGGTGAGGCACTGGAACAGGTTGCCCAAAGAAATGGTAAATGCTCCACCCCTGTTGAAGGCCAGGTTGGACAGAGGCTTGCGTGAAATGGTCTAGTGTGAGGCATCCCTGCCCATAACAGGGGGGTTGGAACTAGATATCTTAAGGTCCTTTCTAACCCAAACCATTCTGTAATTCAGGCTGGGCATGAAGAAAGAATTCTTTACAATGAAGGTGGTAAAATACTGAAATAGGTTGCTCAGAGAGGTAGTAGATGCCCCGTCCCTGGAGACATTCAAGGCAGTCTGGATGTAGTTCTGGGCAACATCATCCAGTTGAAGATGTTGCTGCTCATTGCCAGGGGGATGAACTAGATGACCTTTGAAGGTCCCTTGTAACCCAAACTATTCTGTGATTATATGATTTCTTAGTGCACTTCAGAATAGTAGAAACAAGGTGAAAGTATGAGAGAACCAAATTGGAGAACCAAATGTGTTTCAAATCCTTTGGGGAATTCAAGAAAAGTTTATGCTACTAGGGGAACATTTAGCTACTTTTATTGGCAAGCACCCACTTCCTCCAGGGCAGAGGGGTGGATATTCATGCTTGCAATCATCTCTCACTAGCTTCTGCGTAGCCAGTAAAAACATGCAGTGGATTTCAGAGGAGACTACAGCAGTCATGTGAACACAGATGTGACCAAAATGGGGATGCACTTGCAAAACGTTAGGGAAATGTAGCTCAGTATTGAAAGTGATGTAGAACAGTGGGACAGGAAAAGCACTGAGTGGGAACATGAAAAAGAATTACGTTTTGTGCTAAAAAGAGTGTGAAAAGAGAATGAAACACTTTAATAGAGAGAGGAAGAAAGAGCTAGAAATCACACTCAGCAAAAATGGAATATAAAAGCAGACAAAATAGATGAGACACTATGAGCAGCTCTTTTCTCTCACTTCTCCAGCTGTCAACCCCTTTTTTTTGCATCTCTTCCTGACACATACAAAAATCACTGCCTATGATCCTTTCTCCCCTCAGGACAGGAGTCTAGCTTTTGTCCATGAAAATCTGACTGCTCTCTAAACCTTTGTCGTGGCTCAAGCCCAGCCGGCAACTTGGAACCACGCAGCCGCTCGCTCACTCCCCCCCTTTTCCTTCCTCCCCCCGCTCCCGGAGGGAGGGGGAGGAGAATCGAAGGAATGTAACTCCCACGAGTTGAGATAACAGCTCTCCAGTAACTAAGGTATAATACAAACCACTACTGCTACCAGTAATAATGATAAGAGGAATAACAAGGGAAAAGGACACAACCGCTCACCACCCGCCGACCGATACCCAGCCCGCCCCGAGCAGCGATCTGGGCCTTCCGGGTAACTCTCCCCAGTTTATATACTGGGCATGACGTGCTGTGGTATGGAATCCCCCTTTGGCCAGTTTGGGTCAGGTGCCCTGCCTCTGCTTCCTCCTGGCTTCCCCTCCTCTCTGGCAAAGCATGAGACTGAGAAAGTCCTTGGTCAGAGTAAACATTACTGAGCAACAACTAAAAACATCGGTGTTATCAGCGTTGTTCCCAGACTGAAAGTCAAAAACACAGCACTGCACCAGCTACTAAGAAGGAGAAAAAATGACTGCTGTAGCTGAACCCAGGACAACCTTTTTCTTTCATTATTGAACAAATAATGTCTTGAACTATTAAATGTCTGTAAAACCTTTCCAGAGCCTCTCTCTCTTGGGCATCTTCATGTTTCAGAAACACACTTCTTGTGTGCATATAAATTCATTTAACAGACTGCCAGACCTAAGGCTATGGAATGCTTTTGTTTGGCTGCTACTGTTACACCTGACACAGTGAAGACCTAGTTTGGACTCTGATCCATTTACTGTTCAGAAAACTTATACCACAGCAGTATTGCTGCTATAGTGAAGGTTTCCTTTCTATTTAAAAAGAGACCACTCTAAGAGTGGTAAATAAAAAAGCTAATTCATTCACATTTTCTGTTTCACTGAGGACCACTGGAGACAGAAGTTCCAAAGATACATCCCTTCTAAAAAATATGTCAATTCATAAAATCCAAGTTATAAAAGCTTTGCACACTGAAATAACTTTTTCAGTCACTTCCAGCCTACCCTCAGATAAAATATACGTATTAGCTAATGCAAGTGAGCCATTAGCTCTTTGGGAAGCAATACTTCTGTCAAAACCTTATTGACCTCTTACAGTTTGAATCTACTGACTTGCTTATGTTAGGTTGTGAGCCAAAGAATCAAAATCCACATGTCAACAATAGTCTACAATGTATAGATCCAAGAGAAGAGAGCAGAGGCCAGTGGACAGAGAAGTTAGAAAGCACAAGCTATATCCAGGGAAAAAGGGGGTGTAGGGGAAAAAGGATAAAAGAAAATGTTTGTATGAGACAACAAGAGGATGAGATAAGTTATTGAACATAGATGGCAAAGCCAGAAATTATTATTATGATAATCTAGTCTGACCTCTTAAATAACAAAGGTTATAGGATTTACCAGAATTAATTCCAGCAGAATTAAATGAGTTTGCTGAGAAAAATATGCTGAGCCTTTATTGAAGTTTCCAGGGAAAATCAACCACAAATTCATGAAGGTACTTGCTAGTTAATTATCTTCACTGTTAAGAATTGGAGCCTTATTCTATCACTCTAAATTTGTCTTGGTTCAGCTTCCAGCCATTGAATTTTGTTACACTTTTGTCTGCTATATTAGAGAACCCTTGATCAAAGTTTTGTTTGCCAGGAGATAGTTCCAGTATGCAAGACAGTCATTCACCCACACATACACCACCCCCCTTAAATTTATCCCTTTTATCTCTTTGATAAGCAGATTAAAACCCTCAAGGGGGCCTGTTTCCAAATCTTCTAATCATTCTGCTGTATTTTCTACAAACTCACTGATTTCAATTACCACGAATAGCACTGTCTTCCAGTGGAACTTGCACCTATACTAAGATGATATTGCCCTCTAATTTTACTCAAGATTTCCCATTTTATACTTCTCTCTCTCTCTTTTGGGAACTCATATTTAGCTCGTTATCCACTGTGAACATTCAAATTCCTTTCAAAGCTGTTGTTTCCCAGGCTAAAATTTCCCAGTTTGTCAGCACAGTCTGTAGGTCTTTGCCTTTAGCTGCATTATAGTACTGCATGGAAAAATCAAGATACTGGGGATCATAAGAAAAGCTAAAACAGGAAAGCCCATAGGCACTGCTCCTCTCTGCAACTGACAAACCAGGCTAAACCCAGCTGCCTGGGTTCAGGCAGAACGAACCTGGATGAGCCCTAAGGATCACAGCAGCAAAAAAAGTATGCAACTTTTTACTAGACATGGCAAAAATCACATTTACAGGGCTACAATTGCTTGCTGTCTCTTGAGAGCAGAGATTGTGGTTTATGCATTTAGATTATGCCTGACCCAATATTAGACACCATCACAATCTGGGTAAATAATAATCTGTGGAAAACACGTATGTTCTCCTAAGAAATGCCTAAGATGCTGAGGTCAAAGGAAGAGAAAATAGGATCCCCTCATAAAAGCTATTTTTGGAGAGAATGTTTTCCATGGGAAGGGCTATAGGCTAATACATGGGGGTTTTATTCCTGACTTAAGTTATCATCAAGAAGAAAGCACTTTATTCTTGCTCCCATTTTCTGAATTAACATTAAACCAACACTTGCCTCTTCTAGCCACTAGTTCTAGTAAACTGATGTCACAATAAATCAGAGGCAACGAAAGCTGTTGTGTAAAAGTGGTCTGGCTGCACAACTTAAATGGGATGGCTATTTTGTGGTGAAAAATTAATTCAGCCCAAAACTATTTCTAGCCAATTCCATTGAGTATGTAAACAATGAAATTGCCTCAGTTAGGTATTATCAAAATCATTAATTTAAATGCCCAAGTTACTGTGCAGTTCTAAAGAGAAATGTTATTTTCATCATTTCTGTATGTTAGACAGAAGTATTGCAGGGACATAGCTGAAAGGAGATCCCGTATGCTTTAGTTAAATGAGGCAACTTAAACTTGTTGAGTGAAACATCAGAAATCAAAAATCATGTAAACATAGTAAAACTAACAGCTTTAAACTTCCTTGATTAGACAATGAACCCCTTCCAGAATATGGCTACTTATTTTAAAGAAAGGATAATTCTTTTGTTATAAGTCAAACGTTCTATAATGTACTACTTGTCGATATGTATATTCAATTTGAAAATAAACATTTTAGACAAGCTGTCTGTTTCAATTTTAAATTTGCAGGAGGGTATATTTTCCCTAGATCCATGTACTTTTCCAGCTGTATTTGCTGATCCAGTAAAAGATGCTATCTCTTCCTATGGAGCTTATCTTGCTTATGTCCTTATAGCGCCTCAGTTATAAAAAAAATACCGTTAAATTATGACGGATGTTTTCAGTGTTCTTCTTGGTGTCCTTATTTTTTTCCTTTTAAAGAATACTCAGTTCTTTCTGTGGTGGTTTAGTCCCACCACACTGGGTTTCAGGAGAGAAGGGTATTTCCTTCAGAGCATGCTGAAGCAATGACCCTTTCCATAGAATGTCATTCAACAAGTGATGGGAAGAGATTATGACTGCATTTAGTCATGATCATAGAATCACAGAAACATAGAATGTTTTGGGTTGGAAGGGACCTTAAAGATCGTTTAGTTCTAACCCCTTGCCATGGGCAGGGAGGGATACCTTCCACTAGACCAGGTTGCTCAAATGATACTATTTATCTGAGCATTTAGAGACTTAGATACTGGTCCTCATTCCCAGGAGTGCTTGCATATTTTATCTAGTATCTATTTATTATATGTTTCAAAACAACTCTGAAAGCACAATTACATTACCAGTTTATCAGATGGATTTGTAACCACTGAATAAAAGAAAGATGCTTTTCTTCTATTCTAGTTTCTCCACTCTCTTCTGACAGCACCAATTAGAGCAAGAAATAGCTAACTAATAAGACTAAATTAGCCATACAAATTGCACCTGAGCTGTTTTCTATTAACTAACCTTGTAGCTATAGATAAGCCTTGATCTTTGGCATTTGCAATGGTTCTGTTCAATAAAACTTTGATATTTTATAAATCCTGACGTAAAAACTTCACCTTGAAGATTTTAAATAGCTCACACCTTAGGAACTACTTTTTTTCCCCTATGCCTGTTATAACAGCCATGCTAACCTGAGGCAACTCTGCTAACACTCTCAAATATCACAATAAAACCTGGAAGAAACTACTTTTCTGTATGGGGTCACAAATTTCCTAAGCTACAGGCCCTCTGACTTTCAGATGCAAGAGCATCATTTAAAGCAGAGTGGTTAATACATCTGCTTCACTGTGACTTCTATTTGCATGTGCTATCTCCCCTTTTACTTGTGATTATGTGACATTTTTCTGGCAACTGCGGCGAGGGAAACAAATATAAAAGTATTTGTGTATTTTTAGTTGTCTAGAATGTAATGATTGTGCTGTCACTTTTGCTCCTCTTTTTGTCTCCCACGCCCATCTGTTCAGTTCCTCTGCTACATCCTCTACATGCTTCCTTGCCACCTGATTCTCTTACCACCTCTTCCCTTCAGTGAACTGGGAACAAGGAGGAGAGACTGCCATCTGACCTGTGAATTCTCCACAGACAACTATCAAATAGTACACAGCCTAAGGACTACAGCTCTTTCATGTCTTATTCCCCAGGTTATTTCAGAGTTTATTGATTCAAGCTTACAAGTTTTAGAAGAATTTTAATTTACCTTCAAACAGATATACTTGCTTTGCAAATCTCTGGCATTTATGCTGAAAATCTGTTGAATTGTTCATGTCTGCTTCATGCATTCACCCATGCATTCACCATGGCTCATGCCTCAGTTTGATAGGAGATTCCAAACCAGAGGAAAGTAATATTGTTAATGTGTTGTAGATTTTCCTTCTTCTGTGTTGTCCATGAATTTTAATTGGAGTGTTAAATGAAGGCTACTAAACCAATCTTTTATGACAATATCTGACTTTCAGATATCCTTATTCCTTAGCTATAAACTCTTTATAGTTTATAGGTGTATATGAGCACCTTTAGTATGCAAACAACCTGTGTCATAAATGAGTGCACAAATGAAGAGCAGACTTCTGATCCTTCTGTCCCCCATAAGCATGCCAAAACTGCAACTGTTGTTTTGTAGAATGTTTTTCTTTATTGTTGAAGTCACATAGCGTTATTCATTATGATTTTTGTATTCCTTGAAGAATTTCTAGTACTTATAAACTGTATTTATTAATATCTCAGTGTTTTGTTTTCTCTGGCACATAAATGATTTTTTTTTCCCCAATGGGAATAAATCTGCCTTCATTTATGGTATGCTTTTTTTTGAAACATTTGTTGCTTAATACCTTGGTTAGTAAAATTTAAAAGAAGATTTAGCTCTAGCTGAATAAATTCAGGTATCTTTCCAGTCTGTATTCTCCTAGTTGTATGGATTTTGATGCCACCATCAGATTTTCAATGATATGTACCAAAAAATAGAATTTAAAATTTTTGTTTTCACTTTCATCAAAGGAGATGCACAAACTGGAGGGACTTGGACATATCATCAAGTATTTTGTGGACAAAATACTATTCTGTTTGCAGCCTCATGCATGCTATTTTTCTCTATCTTCCTCAACCAACAACAAAAAAAGAAATAAAATTGACACTTTATGCTCCTTCAGTTTTGAATTATGCTGGAGTAGCAATATATTCCTGATGTGTACTTGGACAATAATTGAGGATTTGATGTGACGATCACTCAAACACTGTCTGTGTCTCAGACAAAAATTTCTTTAGTAAGTTCTAATGATTAAATTTAATGGTCTGGGTATTGAAATGACAGCACTGTATTTTTCAGGCAAGAAGGGAAAAGAAGGTGGAAAGATGACCTTATTCATGCAGAAAAAGCAACAGAAGATATTACTGGCTCATTTGTCTTTCTGCTGAGAAGCCACATTAGATAAGTGAGAAACACTCCTCAAATTGCTTTGCCTATTTAGGTGTGCACACAAATGCATGTATGTGTTGCTGCATACACATATACCTATATAAGCTGTTGAAGCAAAAAAATGTCATTCCAAATAAGTTTGCCCATTTCTTTCAATATCATCTGTGTTACTGGTAGAAGCACCTCAGAATATTTTTGTGTGGCTAATTTGGAAGACTAGTTTACTCTTCCATACTGAGTTATCTGTGTAGGGTGGTATATACTAAACTTTCTCTTTTGAGGTCTGATGCTACTGTTTTGGCATAAATAAGGGAAAACAATTCTATTAATCCTGAAGAAACATCTGCACCAGAAGCACATTCATGATAGGAGTGTGCAACAGCTACTTCAGAAGAGTACTGCTAATTCAGTTTCTATTGCAGCAAGGTCTTTCTTCAATCTAAAGAACCCTATTTTGAAGAATGAGCAAATATAACTGTTCTGCCATGGCTTTTTCCTCTCTTGACTTTCTTTTTTCCCTCAAAAGAAAACCAGCAATTTCATCCTAGTGGCACTCTTCATCCATTATGTGTTTACCACTTCCATCTTAATAAAATGGCAGTATTATTTTCCCGGGTGTGTATGCACAGGATTGTGTCCTTAAAAATTAATAATAATTAAAACCAAACTAAAACAAAAGGATATGGTATTACTTTGGTATACTGAAAGGACAACAGGAACAATAAAAGAATTGCAGAGCTTCAGCTGAAATTATGAGTTTCTCCTTTACCCTTGTGCCTCTTTGCAGATAATAGGTTTTTAAGAGCTCCAGTTTTTCAGTTATATTTCCTAGGAAATTTTTCCAGCAGGCCTCAGTGTTCAAGGCTACATTTAGCTGGAGTACATATATATACATATATATACATATATATACATATATATACATATATATACATATATACACACACGCACATATAAAAGTAATGTACATTAAAAAAAATGTATTAAGTGCAGTATTTGACAGGAAAATGTTTTGCCTTTAAAAAGACATTGCAAGTTCTACCTACAGCTGCTTATGTGAGTGTACTTGCAGTGAGCCAATGAACTGAAAATCCAAAGGACCTGAGTTTGTCAGAGGAGTTCATTTACTTAGTGGACAACACGATTAGATTCAGAACTGGTCACGTCATTTCATAGATTTCCATAAGACTGTGCAATGCAGATATTGCTAGCCAAGTGTACAGCAGAATGGCAGGGGGGGTTATCTGCAAAATGAAGGGTTGCATTGAAATGTCTATGAAAATTTGCTCTTAAAGTATTAAGGGAATGCAATTGCTTGTTTGCTTTTTCAATCAGCTGAAGCTATGTGAAAGAAAAAAATAAGTGGAATATTTTTTTCCTAAATTTCAGGTCCGTATTTCAGCAAAAGATAAGAAAATGTGTATGTTTGCTTCACTGTATTTAATATTTTAACCCAGCTCTGGTTTGGCTGGCCTTGGGGATTAAGAAATAGGATCTGCTTTTGACAGAATAAGATTAGTGTGTTCTTTTGTTGTGTTCTCTGTGTTTGCATATTTAAACATGAAGCCTAAGTGATTGACAAAGTGAAAAGAATCTAAGATCCAGTTACAAAAGAAAATATTTAGAGCAGAAATTATTTGCACAATGCAGTTTTTAAAATATGCTTTGGAAACTAGAAGAAAAATATCCAATTCCTTTGGCTATTATTCACTTACATTTTTCCCAACAACTTGACAACACAGATTCTTTGCTTATTTAGTAGTGGTGGTCTTTCAAATTTACTTTGATCAGCTTTCTGAAGCAGTTTTATACAGAAAGTTGTAAGCTAAACTAGTTACAGAACAGAAATTAGGAATAGAACAGCCTTTAATGGATCTTCAGGGTATCAAAATTATGGAGGAGTTCAAAATCTGTTAATCCTATTGATTTTGGTCTGCATGACTCAGCCATATCACTTGTTTAACTTTATGAAGTAATTCTCATATGAATTCAGTGTCCTCTTTTAGGACCACTACGGTGAATTTTACCAAAGGATTCTTGTAATTAAAGAATGCACTTTTCCTAGGCACTAGAGTCAACAATTTATTTTTCTACTCAAAACAGTTTTCATGAGTATTCATAGCCGCACAGAGTGGACAAAGATAGTTTTACATCTAGTAATCCCTCTTAAAATTTATTTGGGAAGCCAAGGTAGAATCCTCAAGTATGTATTAAACAGACTTTTGCATCAGATCTGAAAGCTCAAGTGTCATAAAAGAGGTTCCTGTAAAAGACTTAGGCCACTGGGGAGGATGGCACATCAATTATAAAGAGACAATTGTTTTCTGCAAGCAATATATATGTACATTTGTGTGATATAAAGTACATTATGTATGTGTGTGAGTATATATAAAATGTCACTGGAAAAGTAAATTCTATGGAGAATGTTTCAGGGCATATAAATGCAATTTAAGTATGAGTTTTGAATAAATCTGAACCTGCTTCATTTATGCTATCAGCAGAGTGTTTGGGCATATAGCCAGAGGTCATTGTTGTCCTCCAGGACTGGAACCACATACTGAAGAGAGCTCATCTAATGCAGTAGTCTTCTCTTTACCCTTCCCAGGGTAATGCAAGTATGTCTGATCTAAAAGTAACCTTCATTTTGGTTAAAGCATTATACCAGAGGCAACTTTGCTTAGTGCACCTGCTCACTTCAGAAATCTCTCAGATGATATATATACCACCTTAAACTCCTGGTTAAGAGACCATTATTCGGATTGCACCTGAAGTGTAAAAGGCTTTCTTTCTAAAGCAATAGGGACATAAAGAAAGATAGCTGAAGTGTGTAGCACTGACACAGCTATGTAATATATGCATCTAGAATCACAAGTGTGGAAAATCTACCATGTCAGGAAACTACAGCAAGTTGCAAATAGCAGCAATTTTCTGCTTCACAATATACTTAAAGCAGACTGAAGAGAGTTGGTTCAGTTCTTTTTGTTAAGATAATGAATGCCAACAAAATATTTACAGTAGAATGGGATAACGTGATTTGTACAGCCAGGCTGTATATCAGGTTCAGGAATGGCTCCATATCAGGGATGGTGTTTCCTCTGGGTTTATTTTTTTTGCCCAGTTCCTTACAGAATTTAGACTTCCGAGATCCTGCTCTGAGTGCATATGTTTATGTGAGTCCTTCTAGAAGATTTCAAAACAACTAGCCAGATTCACCACTTTTTTGCAGAGGGGTAGATTTGTTACACACAAGTACCAGGAGTGTAGCTAGTAACAGCACAGTGCTGCAACAGTCCTTCTCCAGTAAAAAAAAAATGGTGTTTTTATCTCTGGAGATTGAAATAGAATTTGTTCATGTTATTTGATTTTTTTTTTCACTTTGTGATGTGAGTTCTAAACAGAAACACAAGTAAAGAAGTATCTTACTCTTTAGTTTCTCACAGTTTCACACTTGGAGGATACTATGACAAGTTTGTACTTTGTCATGAAACTGTTGGGATAACAAAATTTACTATAAATATCCAGCAAATATATTTGGTAAATCATGTTTGCTATAAATGCACAAAAAGAAAATAACAAGAGAAAGTCTTGTGTGATTTTTAGAAGTTTATTTTCCCTGCTATTTTCACAGGCATCCATCTGAAAGTTCAAACTGCCACCAAATGTAGCCACACTCTCAATGCATGCATTTAACATTGCACAACTCAAACTTTATACTCTGAGGTAACTTAGGGCTCTAATTATATACTGACCTAAATGATTCAAAAATTATTTTAGATGTTTCTCTCGGGATGCACAATTTGGGGCTGTGTAAAAAGAATAAATCTTTAAAGGTTAAAAATGTCTTTTGTATAGAATTATCTGGACCTTTTTAAGGAAAGAAAAATTAGGAGGATTAAGGACTTACTCAGGCCTAGCATTCTGAAAATTCTACTGTCTGGAAGTCATCCTTGATTTCTTACAATGTTATCTGTGGTGAAATGTTAGAGGAGGTTTTGTGCCAAAGGCTGTAACTGGGCTGAACTGCTAAAGGCAAGAAAGCATCTATGATTGCAAGGTGCTGAGAGCAACCTAAACCAGGAAGGATACGTTGTTTTATAATATTTCCAACTGGAGAAATTTTACACCTCTGACTGGGGCAAGAAATCCAAGAAACCTCAAAATAATATTGATTAAATATCTCATGAAACCAACATAAAACTCAAAACCAAATTCCTTCATTTAGGCTTTTTTCCACTGTGAAAATTGCAGTTACACTTATTGCTTCCTGCATTTAATGTATTTAATGCATGAAATGAATACCAAATTTTAGTGAAAGATGTGTTTTCCCCAAAATGTATTTTTTCTGTTTGAAATGCACACAAGCAATTTGAGCTATGACCTAAATCCAACCAAACGAAATACCTTTGGCCTGGGAAAGGACAGAGACTTATACCCTAACATAACTTGGAAAAAAATAAAATAAGACGGACTGAGGAAGAGAGTAGTTATGACAAAAACTGAAATTTAGCCTGTCAACCTTGCTTCTTTCTTACACATTTTTTTTTATTTCTCCATTTAAAAAAAAAAGAATGGATATTTTATCAGTCACTTTGCACTGCCCTATTCAGCAGATAAATTAAATGGTGAATGTTAGCCAGTATTATTTGTTCAAATACGTACCTTCACTCTGTTATTTGATCTTGGTATAATGTAATCACTTTTGATTACAGATATTGCTATCATCTGTTATGCTTATAACTAATTAATCACCATTTAATTCATTTCCTATTGTAGTACATCAGATGCTGTCATGTGATACCTTGTAGTGCTATTTTCTATTAACCACATTTGGTGTTGTGAGCTGAAAATTATCCTTTAAGGATCCCACCATTCTAACTTATCTCTAAAGAGTTTTAATTCTCTATGGAGTTGTGCTACAGATAATTCAATCCACTCTTTGTGATATTAATTACTGCATATGAAAGCTTTTTTTAATTCACTTTGCCTATAGCAGTTTTACTGTCAGCAACAGTCTTCTTAATAACTTTAGTACAGGTTGGGTCCTCATCCAGCTTAAGTGTGTTTACAGGAATAACTGTAGTCAGGCCTCAGTCTCAGTCAGAGTAAAGGAACTCATTAATGTTACATTTACTGATGGAAGTGTTTGTGAGATCTGAGATTCAGTAACATTAACATTAAAAAAAACACTCTATTAAGAATCTATATTTATTTCTCCTTTTCTCCTTAATGTTTTTATTTTTTGGTGATTTTTTTTTTTTTTTTAATAAATCCTCCAAATTACCATATTGCACTTTTTAAAAACAAACATAATAATTATCTGGTTATATAAAAACCCACAAAGCTGGGGTTTTTTTTGTGAGTGTATTTCCTATACACACTGAATTTTCCACAGTATTTGAAGAAACTGCAGGTTTTTGCTTTTAGGGACAATTTATGCCTCTGGGCAATAGGAAGAAGTTGCACTTCTGTCACCAAAATTTCATCCAGCACTTCTCTAAGCTCTAAAGCCACAAAAATACTTTCTGTTCAGCCTGAAGGTAGGCCAACATATTGTCCTGAAGTGGCTAGAGAAATAGAGAGATTGCAGCTTCCTCCATTTCTCCCCATTAGTCTGAAGAGTCACAGAGCACAGCACAGAGCAGCCTCCTCAAATACGAGTGTGCACGTAGTAGCAGGTATATCGTGACAGTAGCACCAAGGCCTCCTCTCTTCCCTCCTCAGCTGTACGTCAGTAACAAAACAGGTCTTCAGTCCATCTTCTCTTATGGTGTTTTCCCTGGCAAATAGCTGGTCAAAACAAGCTATGGCTATGATCTATATCTACCCTTTCACATTCATTTGGACTTGGTACACTCTCTGGGTCAACCAGACCTGCTCATTGCTACTCCATCAGAGTCCTTCATGTCTTTAAAATAAGATCTATTAAGATTAAAAGATCTCATTTGTGTGCATCCCAATGTATAGTTTTATATTCATTGGTATTTAACACAATCAATAGCTATATTTAGTGTTTCCGGTCCATGGAATAGGATCTTCCCATTCATTCTTAACTGTGCCTTTCTGCATAGAAAATACTTATGAGTGGCTATTTCAAATTTTTCTTTTCAGGTCTTTGGAAAAAAAACTTTTAGATTATGTATTTGACAACTTCTTCATGTACTTAGATCATAGAATAGATCATAAAATGGTTTGGATTGGAATGGGCCTTAAAGATCATCTAATTCCAACTCCTACAACACTTATTTGAAGATTGGACATGAGTATACAGGTAATTCTTAATGAAATCATTAAAAGATGCTTTTTCCTACTAGAAAAGAAGATTTGGTCAAATGAACTGCAGGAGGGATGTCACCCAGAGGATTCCTCGTAAATACCTATTTGATCTATTATTCAAAAAGGATTATCAGGGTATTTTCCTGATATACAATAATAAACAGAGGTTGTCTCTGTATCCTGGTAATTGTCTTTAGCAATGCTAAATCATTAGAAACAGAGGAAATATACATTACATTCAGGAAAATTCTGTATTTGTAAACTGAACTCTGAAGTTGTGGAAGTGAAAGAAAAAGATTTTTTTTCCCCTGAGCTGTTTTCTGGAGAGTTACTTGTGGCTCTTTGTACTTCAGGTGGATATAACAAGGAAACTTATTTCACGAGTGTACACACCAATATGAACTCTTATGTTGTTTGATATTACATAGTGCCATATGATCACTCATATGACCATATCTATGCAGAACTGCAAATTAAATATAATGTTAATATTTATTAGGGTAATATGAACAATTAAATGTCAGTTTCTTTAACTGAATATATGCACCATATTAGATGTCATTAAACTATGTACACAACAGGAAATAGCTTACAATGTAGTTATATCATGTCTTCTTTGGCACAGCCCTCAACACGAAAATAATCTTTTGCTGACTCAAGCTCAGTCGATATAGAATAACAACCCTCATCTACTCAAACAGAAAGCTTGTTGAAATAATTATTTTGTTACTTCAATAAATACTGTACATGATTAGATATAATTCAGAAGAGTGATCTGGGGTTTTTACAGTTCTAAAGACTAGTAACTGGTAGAATAATTTTGCTACAAATTAGTAATATATATATCATTTATTAATATTATATATTTCTATTCCAGCAACAATATACTTGTGGGTTTTTTTCACTTATACACTTACAACACATAGCTATAGGATACTGTTATCTGAACGCTTTCATGTATCTGCTTCCTGGCAGGGGGCATATCTAAAAATTCACAGATATTTTCATATTGTCACTAAAAAAACTAAAATGCTTGGAAACTATTAAACTTAATTCTTTGTCTATGGACTACTTTACGTTTATTGATAAGCTATCTAAAGGCAAATCCACTATTTCACGTGTGCAGTAGTCTAGAAATTTCCAAAGTATATGCAAAACTTCAAGATAACATGTTTTTAATACTTGTCCTTATCAATCCTCCCATTCACAGCTGTGCATAATTACCAAGGACAATCGTTGTATGGGTACAAGGACAGTATGTGTTTACCAAAGGGAAATGAAGAAATGCCCAGCTACTGTACTGAGCCTTAAGAAACAGTGATGTCTTGAATCTTCTGCTACTGTAAAACTTAATATGCAAATTCAATTTCAGCAAGTGGACACAAACCATGGGATTTTCATTTATAGCATGGCTACTTTCCACAACTGTGGCAATATAAAAAAAAGCAGTACAAGAAAGCAAACATAATATTATCTATAATTTCTCAAGCAGGCTGAAATGGTTGAAATATAAAATGATAAATCCATTGACAATTTTATATGTCATGTAAATCCACATACAAGTATTCATATTTGAGCATCATTTGGATCTTACTGGGCAAGTAGCAAGCATTGCACTTGGGATAATCTGGGGAGCTGTGCTGAGTGCCAAGTAATCATAGCAAAACATTAGCCACCAGTAGAAAAAACAACAGATGTACAGCTAGTATAGCAAGAATTTGATCTTCTGTCCTCTACTGTTATTTCCCAAGGTGGGGGTTTTTTCCATCTACCTGTTAAGTTTACCATAGATTCACTCCAGAGTATTGTTATATTTAAAACAGTGGTGGCTGTTGTTATGCTTAAAGTCATATACTGTACTACAATAATCACAAGTCAGTGATAAATATGGGTTATGTAAGTGTGATGATCTTCTGCACCCTACTTGGGTGGAAAAGCCATGGGGATGCAGTATGTAGGCATTTATCTATTTTTGGCATAATTCTTTAATATTTCAGGAAACTAAAAACCCGTCATGGTTTAAGCCCAGCTGGCAACTTGGAACCACGCAGCCGCTCGCTCACTCCCCCACCTCTTCCTTCCTCCCCCTGCTCCCGGAGGGATGGGGAGGACAATCGGAGGAATGTAACTCCCATGGGTTGAGATAACAGCACTCCAGTAACTAAGGTATAATACAAACCACTACTGCTACCAATAATAATGATAAGAGGAATAACAAGGGGAGAGAACACAACCCGCTCACCACCCGCCGACCGATACCCAGCCCGACCCGAGCAGCGATCTGGGCCTTCCGGGTAACTCCCCCCAGTTTATAGACTGGGCAGGACATGCTGTGGTATGGAATAGCCCTTTGGCCAGTTTGGGTCAGGTGTCCTGTCTCTGCCTCCTCCTGGCTTCCCCTCCTCTCTGGCAAAGCATGAGACTGAGAAAGTCCTTGGTCAGAGTAAGCATTACTGAGCAACAACTAAAAACATCGGTGTTATCAGCATTGTTCCCAGACTGAAAGTCAAAAACACAGCACTGCACCAGCTACTAAGAAGGAGAAAAAGTGACTGCTGTAGCTGAACCCAGGACATATGGCATACAGGTATTTCATGGCTGATGTCAAGACTTGTTGGTCAAGAAACGTGTTTTGAATACAGAAAAAGATAAAAATCATCAGTGACAAGAAAATATTATTACTGTATTAGCAATTGGCTTAGGCGAAGGAAGCATGTGAGCTGCAGCAATCTCAGGCACAGAGAAAAAAAACCCTGCATTAGAGAACTTCTTTTTAGCTGGGCCACATGTTGAAGCTGTCCACTGGCCATGAATAGAATAAATATTATGGGCCAATTTGGGCTCAGAAAGCAGAAAACAGTTATTCTAGCTCCCCATTCCCAACACCAGTGCTGACAAGGTATGTTTCATTCATCAGTCACATTAACTACAGGTCTGCCAGCCTTGTGCTGCCTCTGTGAAGACAAGCACCCTTGTCTGTAGCCCTCCCCTGCCAGAGGAACCCAGATGGAGTCAAGTGAAGCATAGAAAGAGGAATTTGGAGTAGAGAAACTGGAAATGGCAGAAGCTGTTTGGAGCAGAGGAACTGGAAAGAAGATTAAAGAGATGAGGTTCAGCCACAAAATGATAGAAAAACACAGAACCGCAATGTCTTACCATGAAGAGTAGGACTTGCCCACATGGGCCATCTTATTCATAATCTTTCAATGAACTTTTAAAACTGATCAGTTAACAGAACGAAACTGATGCAATTATCCTTGATCAAAAACATGATATTTAATGCAATTTAGTTTTATTTACTTAATGGGTGAATTTACACACTTATGATTTGGCATCTTCTGTTCCCCAAATATGCCTATCTGTGGCTTCAATGATAAGCACATTTTTTATAGTCTATGGCTCTTGTTTCTGTTATAGGTCTTTGTGACAAGTTCCAGCCCACGACTAGAGGTCATGGGGATCTTTTTCTGGGACTGGAATCATAATGAGTTGCTCCTCCTGTAAACAAAACAATATCATATACTTGCAGTCTGAAATGCGCTCTTGATCAAGGACCAAAATCCTTTAGGAAAACCTGTACAGGTACATGAAGGGAAATAGCCCCTAAAAAACTGTGGTAAATCTGATAACAAAATGACTGTAGACTCTTCTCCCAGATACCATTCTTCATTCTTTATAGGAGTAATAAACATAATTACACTGCTCTCTAGCTAAATACATAATGAAAATATTATGAAAAGGTAATTCAACTAAGTTAACAGGGTTCACCTAAGAGAAGTTCACCCTCTCAAAAAAACCCAAATATTTTATGAATACATTTTATTTTCAAAAGTCTTGTCAATACAAATAGGTTTAATAATTAAATAAACCATGTCTCATGTCCCAGTAATGTCTCTAACCTTTTATTATAAAGCTAGAGTCTGGGATTTATGATGTATTTCTTAATCATCCCTGTGGGATCACACTTTTCTCATACTCTAGATTGTGATAAAGTATGCCTTTTATTTATTTTTATATGTCTGCTATTTCTTTCATTATAAGGGACCTCTAAACCTAAAATTGTTCTCCTCCACTGACAAAGAAAACTGAAATACGTATTTAACTAAAATACATATTTGACCTACCAAAAAACATTGAACATTTTTAACAAAGCTTTCAACACATGTGGAGAGTTGGAAGATGGTACAAGAACACCTGAACAAGTTGTTGTGGACAATGGAGTCTAAAGCTCCTTAAATATAAGATCTGCAACCAATGTTTTATGCTTTTCCACTGATGCACAGTATGAGACATATTCACCTCCATCTACCACAATGTAGCTAGACAGATGCATAAATCTAGTAAACCCACCATAAGTTATAGAAGCAATCATGCACACCCAAGAACATCTGCTGGATTCATCTTTGCCAAGCAAAGTCCCTCCCACTACTCTATTCTTGGTACAGCCCAGCTCTGTATTACCTCTTTAAAAAAGGATAATTTTACCCTGGATTAGACCTGGTGTGCACTTAACAAATACCCTTAAAAATCACAAAAACATTTTGTTGGTCACAAAATTCTTGTTAACAATTAATCTATAGTCTATATACACTCCTCTGTGGAGAGAAGCTCCTGAAGACAAATGAGTATTTTGTTTTGTTCTGGGGTTTTTTAAAGCGCTTTGCCGTTTAGGTTGTTTTCCAAAGTGAACTGTTTCTCACTTGTTTCGTTAGAGACTTTTTGGTGTTAGGACCATAATGCAGATCCTCATGGCAAAAAAGCAGTTGGCAAGATGACAGCCAACTAATAATGCTCTTTCCCCAAAAAGAAGTAATCATAATTCCTAGTTTTGATGCTTTTTTTTTTGGGGGGGGGGGGGGGGTCTGTGTGTGTATGTCTGTGTTTAAAATATCCTCTTATTGCCCCTTTGTCAAAAAAAAAATTGCCTTCACAGATGGGGTATTTCATTGTGGTTCTTTGTGATTATTATTGTAACTTTTAACATGAAGAAGGCTTCATTGGGTAAGCCTATACCATACCTGGTGTATGAGTAGAAACACATATGGAAGAGAGTAAGAAAGTGAGTATGCAGTGAACCCCACATCTTTGACGTATAGACCTAGCTTCCAGTAAACTGAAGTTTAGGGACTTTCAGAGAAACAAGTTGCATGTGGAAGTTTATTCTCAGTGCCCCCTGATAACCTTATCTTCTGTGATCTCTCTGACCTCCTTTTGCACCCATCCTCTGGTAATGAGTTTTGGGGTTTAATTATACATGATGTGGAATAGCACTTCTTCTGTCTTACACCAGCTGGCTGATCTTTTCATTTTCTACCCTTAGGTTCTTTTATTATGAGAAGAAAAAAGAATGAGGAATGATAATTCACTCTTCCGTATTGTTCATATTAATGAGAGTATTTATATGAAAGTGCATTATAATAAATGTTAATCATGCTTTCCCATTTTTTATGAACTGAAGAATATTAATCTATTCAATATCTCCTTTTGTAGAAACTGCATCTCTCTACGGATCAGAGAATTTAATTCAGTTAAAGTTTTATTGTAGTTGTACCTTTTACTGTATGGTTTAGCTGAGTTTACTCGGTTACAGTTTTACTATATTCTGGATGATCAGTGGATAAGAAGGGTAGAACTAGAATGCACGCAGTGTCAAAAATACAAATGTAGCATAGACTAGTTCAATGACACAGCTGGTTTTGTTCTTGTTTGTTCTTTCTTCTTCTTCTTCACAGCCTTCCATCTTGCCAAGAAAGATACAGTTTACTTGTTCAAAACAAAATTTCTATTAATATGACACACAGACTTAAATTAGGTCCTGTTCAAAACCCATAACAATAGGGATATTTTAACTTCTTTGTTCTCTGCTAGTTACTTCTGCCATTAACCCATTTTCCACTTCGTCCTCATCAGAGGTTTTCCATACATTTATAAATCACTCCCTGTTGTTTCTTGCAGATTTTTTTTTAACCCAGACACCTCCCACTACAACTGAGCATATCTCTGCTGACTTTAGGGTTGTCTTCAGCATTAATACTCTTCTGTTCCCACAACAGAATATTCTATTTTCAGTAAGTATAGAGCCATTTAGAGGAGCTATGGCCTCTTAGAGCCATGCCTTTATGCCTTTGCATATATGGCCAGTGTGTATTGTCTTTTATTGCCAGCATAACACATTACAACACATATCTTACATGTTGCTCACTAACTCTCTTCCAGCGTTACTACTTCAGCAGATTTTCCCTCACATTGATTCATTCTGCTTTAATTTTTAATGTATTAGTATGTCTTTTTTCTGAGTAGTGGCTTGTTTTGTTATTTTCTGCCCACATTTCTCCCTAGGGCCTTTGCATTATGCTTCTGTCCTCACTACTGTTTGTGACTCTTTCTAATTTAGTATCATTTGTGCATTTCATTAACATGCTGTTTATTCTTTCTTCCAGCTTGCTAATGAAGATGTTAAATAGGAACAATCCTGAAAATGCACCCTTCATTACCCTACTAGATATTTTTCCCCTAGTCACTATCATAATCTTCTGTTTATAGTCTTTCAGCCAGTTTTAACCCACATGCTCCTATAAAACCCATTTCAATTCATTTTCCACTTATGACTGCAAAAAACACTGCAGTGAAAATTTCAAGAATATATGGATACAACCTTGATCCTCTGAAAGTCATGAGAATTGCTGAAAAAAAAACCCTACAGGTAACCAAGAATTTTCTGCGTATCACCATTGCATGCCAAGGGAAAGAAGATGTTAAGAATCAAAATGATGGCGCTGTTTGGGATTATGTGCATTGCTCTGTTCTTCTCACTTACTGTTATATGTGCCAACATATGTGCAGTTATGTTCAAATCCATTATCAATACATTTTCTGAATTGTATGACAAAAGCTACATCTTTAATGCAGTAGGTTTCTTACCTATGTAGATACATAACAGAATTAATACCTTCTATTTTCATTTTATTCATTATCACATAATGTAGATCAGTAACTAGATATCAATTTGTTAAAATCAGTATTAGCTTTCTGATTGCATGGAAGCATAGCAGGTGTTAAAAAACATTCCTGTTTATTTGTTAGCTAATATTTTGCCACTCAGGACTCATGTAAGCTGATGAGAGAAACAAATGTACTGCAGTTTGAATCTTTGTGAGGAGAAGATTTTCACACAGACTTCAGTTCACAATTCCAGATTAAAACAAACTTAATTGTGCTCACTGGGTCAAATTGTTCCCTTGTTTACAGTGAAAGCACCTTCCTTGATCTCAGGCTCAATGTAACAGCAATGATTAGATTAGTGTAAAATGCAGAGGATCATTTACGAAAATAGAATACCTCAAATGTATAACACATTGATGTTTGACTTTACATGGAACTTTTATTTTTTAGTACAGTCTTTTGGCTATACATGGTTGCTTCTGTACAATTAAGCAGTCCATCCATTTAAATAAAGGAAAAAAAGTCCACAAAAGAGAGAAAAATGCTTTCTTCATTCTCTAACAACATTCTTATGATTGCAACATTTCAATTCACATAGACATAGTCAGAGAGACACATACATAGACATAGACAATATTTCATGTAAGTTTAGGAGGTATGAGTGATTGCATATTTCCTCAGAACCTTTGCTAGTATTTCTTCATAGCATAACTTTTCTGACTATCATACTGCTTTCCAGATCCTAGAGTCTGTCTTCTGAGGCTATGTCAGATGTGTGCTGCAGACATAGCCAAGCTAGTTTCACACTAGCTGTCTCAGCTAGAAGTCTAGCTTTGAACAACAGAGGGTCATCATGAAGAATGAAATGCTATCTTTGCTGATGTCCATGCTGACACTGCTAATCAGATAGGAGTACTCAATACAGCTAACGTATTGCTCCCATATTTGTGTAAGTTATTTTACAGTCACAGCAATGTTAGCTGAACCCTAGAGAGGAGATGATTGGGTTTTAGGAGAAGTTGATCTTGTGGCTAAATTACTTGGTAGATCCTAGTTTAATTTCTAATTTGGTCCTTTGCTTCCTTGAGCAATTCATGAGAACAAAGGTTCTAATGTTAAGGGGTGCAGTTCCTATTGGTTTTGATTCTAGAAAGCTTTGTTACAGCTCTGAGCACATGCTTGGGTGTCCTTCCAGGTTTCAATCCAAACTGCAGATGTCTGGAAATCCCAGGTTTGAGATGGAGGTTCTGTTTCTCATGCATGAAATGAAGGTGAAAGTGCTTTCCTTCTCCTGTCTTTTGGCTGTTTCACCTGCTTTGACTGTAAAATCTCTAGTGCAAGGACTGCACCCTACACTGCATTACTTGAGTAACTGTTCTGTTTTCTCAGATCTCTTGCTGTTACTATGATAAAAATAAATTAGAATACTAAATTACTCTGGTGATCCTTGCCAGGCTATCACATTTGAGTGGAAGAACCCCTGGAACTGTTTTCAAAGCATGATACTACAAATGAATTAAGCATGTATGTATTATTATAATTTTTAAATTATTACTATTATTACTATTGGGTTTGTTTTTACCAGAAGAGTTTACAAAGGCAACACATTTCCCACAGCTGATTCCAAAATAACTTTATTATTCCTCTGATTGGATGCACAGATTTCCTTTCACTCCAAAAACCTCAGTTCCCAAAAGCATGGTGGTTCTCCTCTGATTATATCCTCTTCTGGAACACAGCAGTATGTACCACATACAGTAGCTTCTCAGCTCTGTCCTTTCAACCAGCAATTGCAGTGAATTCACCATGCCTGAAGTTCTCCTCCTATTTCAGTCTGCACTAACATAACATTCTGTTCTTCACTGCTGAGATAAGAAGAAAGGAAAGCAGATAGCTGTGCTCTACAGCACAGCAGGAAACAGTCTAAGTTGTGTTCATTGCCCATCCTTTTCCACGCCAGCTGTTCTGAGCCAGTGCTAGAGGGAGGACATGCTGCCGTCTTCCAGCAGGTACTATTGCCACTGTTGCATATGGTCCTTTGTGCCTTTGGAGGCTGAATGCCTTTGGGACTTGCCAGAGATGTAAGACTCTTCTGCACCATTTCTTTCAATGTATTGGTGACTCTAAAAAAGTTAGTCTACCTCTAAGTGCAAAAGCAATGAGGACACATATCTAAAGGAAATATAACTCCAAGTTCATGCCAAGATGTCTTTTTGAAATGAAATAATTTTAATAATATTCTAAATAGTTCACTTTATTTTTTCCAAACTCAGAGCTTTATTTAAGACTTGAGAGGGGAACGTTTACTAACCTGGTAAAGCTCAATTCCAATGAAATAGTGTAAGTCTCAGTTACACTATTTTTTAACTGAGATTACACTATCACACAATATTTTTTGTCTGTCCTTACAGAGACATTCTGTGTACCTATGCACACCTGCATATATTTGTGTGTGTATATGCGTATGTAAAATAAGTAACTTAGGTCTCTGCTAACCTGGGAATCTCCCTATCACACTCCATCTCACAGTGCATTCATATCCTATAACGTCATTCTCTGAAATTTTCTGCCTTGGATGCACTACTTCCAGCAATAATTGCCAGGCAGATGGTGGTGGTAAATTAAGCAGTATTACTGGTAATAAAAGTTAGAAGCTTCAGATTTTCTGAATGGCATATTCATACAAAGACTTTCAGAAACAACATCTTTAATGACAGAACCCATACCCAATTTCATCTTCCCTCCATTTCCTGGATTATTTAACTAGCATTTGTTCTGTCTTGTTCCATCTTTTGTTAGTGACTGCTGTGGCTGTGGTTGTGTTGTTTTTAAATACCATCTACTTCCAAATAACTATTCTCTGTTTACTTATCACCACCAGCTCTCTCACCAGTTGCTATCAATACCTATGCCTTTCATTGGGAAAGCATACAAAGTTCCACATGTTAACACAACATAATATAAAAGCATTTGCAAAATAATGTAGGCAGCAGTGCGTCTGGTTGCTATTACTTCCACTTCAAATAATGCCATCTGCTTATCATTATGCCCCAGTGCATGCTATCTTACATGTGGACAGAACTTGTAATGTGGTGTTGTCTCTGTGGTAAACAGCTTGAAAGCTACGCTCAGCAATAATGTCATGAAGAATACCCTCCTGGCTTTTTCCAATTAATTTCTCGGCAACAGTTTATAGTAAAAAGCTGTAGTTAAAAGGCAACAAATACTGTCTTGACCTTTTAAATTGAAAATCCCATGTTTTAGTTTTTCTGGAAGAATGACAAAGAGGTTCCAGAAAAATATAAATTATGAGCAGTAGCCAGTAACAAACCCAGAAGTTTCTCAAAAGAACAAGAAAAACATAAGATGTGAATAATTTTGAACAGTTAATATTATTTTGAATGTCAGGTCACATTTCTGCAAAAGCATCACACACATTCAGGTGTTTCTTTTGTCTATTATTGTTGTTTAAACTTGATGTAAACTGTGTTTTGAATCTCATAGTACATGTTTTTCATTCAATTTGGGATTTCAATTCAATTATCTTTGTAATATGCAATATTCTTAATATCTTAAGATTGTGTGTGTGTTTTCTGGCCACACAGTCTACAAATAAGGTATGTTTATGGACTTTTGCACCTGTCCTTTCATCTGTTGTATTCTGGCATTCAACAGCAGACATTTGACTTCTATCTGAAATTCCTATTGTAAAAAGGCACAGGGAAAGAAACAGATTTCCAAAGACTATTTTCAAGAGACAGGATCCTCCTGCCTTTTGAACACAGAGAGGGCTGGGATGGGTTTCTTCCATTTTTTTGAATGAAAAAAAGGGGAGCAGGGGTGGGATGAATGAAAAAATTGAATAAAAAAACCAAACTAAACAACAACAACAAAAAAAAAAAACATAAAAAACCCAAAACAAAAAAGGTAAGCAACTTTCCTGCCAATCCACTGTCCTTGCTTATCAACGATTACATTTTCACAGTTAGAGACTCACTGTGGTAGCTAACATGAGTGAGTGGCCATTTCTCACCAAGCTGTGAAGACAAGTTTGCTTTATCTGTTCAGGCAAGATTAAAGGTGCACAACGAACTTAGATTAAATGCTGAACTTCAGAGGTCTATCTGTGCTTTCTCTGGAAAATCTCCAATTTGATTCCACTTGAGACGTGGCAGTGGTCGATGGTTCCCTGTGAACATTCATCACAGGCTTCAGAATGAATCAAACATTTCTCACATGGTGTATTTTATATTTAGCATGTCAGAAAACAGCCTGGAAAACTTCCTGCAGGCAACAATCAGCCTGAACTCTATCTCTTTCTAATTTAGAATTTAAAACATTTGAATTTGATAAGCTCTGCAGTTTCTATGTGATGAAAATATATAAATTATTTCCTCAACTAAAAGAGTTTCTTCTCTCTTTAGAGCTTCTGAGCTATGCTGACTTTTTGCTTCTGATGTGCTCTAAATGGTGCATTGGCTTTTTCATGTCCCATCTAGGCAACAGGCAGTGATTTTTACAGAAACTGTATGATGAGATTTTTGTCTAGCAGCAAATGCAATGAGTCATTGTCCCATATTCCTTTCACTCACAATAATTGGGATTTAGTAAATAAAATCTTGTTGAATATGTAATTTATCTATCAGAACTAAATTGAACTAAAACTGAGCTTAATTAGTTCATACTCCAGAATGAAGCAAAATAGCTTTTTGATATGTGAAAAACTCTGAAGTACTCAAATACCTTTATTTTCAGAAATGGGCAGGTTGTAGATAGAATTCAAGTCACATCTAACCTAGTTGTTCAGACAAGACCTTTACTCAAAATTATGAGAACACCAAATTTAAGTTTCATTTCTCCTTACCAAAGAACTTCTGTTTTGTTCCAGCTTCCAATATAGTGGAATGCTTTTGACTCCTGGAGTCTGTTCTTTTGTAAAAAAACACAGGTATCCAGGCAGCTTTCTCTGACCAATTGTTTTGGGGCAAATTAGAATACTACCCTGCTATTTGAGCTGAACAGAATACTGTGGACAATGACAGAGAGAACAAGCTGTTAAACTTTTGCACCTAAGTCTTCCAGGGGAACAAGGTCACTCAATTACTCAATGTGTGCCTACAGAGATGGGTCAAGGCATGTCATGAGTGAGGTGCTACCAGCTACAGTGTCCATGTCAAAGCTGACTTGCATCCAGCTACCTCTTGAGCAGGGGAAGGCTGGACACCCAATTATCCGCGCTCATCCATGTAGACATGCATGTTATGCAAAGAGGACACAGACATCATGTCAATGTGATAAAATAGTGACATTGTGGGATCAGTGTATCTTGCTTCAAAAATAAACTCCCTTGACTTCTTTTTAGTATTTGCACAGCAGCAGGAAGCCATTGTGCTGTGGCTGTGCTGAGGAACAGCACACTGGCATGACCTATTTATACGGATAATGCACAAACAAAAGCACTCCCACTTCAGTTGCACTTAGTGAAAGTAATTAAGACAATGTATACAAATGCAAACTCGGTAATTAGTTACCCTAAATACATAATAAGTGACTGTAACAACAAGACCTTTGAAAAGTAAGGATCTGCAAAGAACAAATAGTTTTTCAGGTGTCTAAATATATATTGAGGTAACTGACGTTGAGCACACCCAGTCATTATTTTTAGATAGCTTTCATTATAAGCAACAAAAGCAATGCCACAGAACTAAAGAGATAGTTATTCTCTCCTTTCTGACTGACTGGAAGTTTAGCACAGTGACTGGGAAACACTGTAGGAGCAATGTCCCCATCTCCTTCCTGCACAGACCCCATGAGTCACATCTGTAACAGTGACAATACAATTTCTTTGGTCTTAAATGTGGGAAGATTCATTGAAAGACAATTGTAAAATAATCCATTTTTAGCTGGTGTAGAAAACATGCACACATTATAATAAATCAGAGCAGCATAGAGAGAAAAAATAACTGAGAGTAAATTGTCACTATCAGCTGATACTTTGTGTAACAGAATTTGCAACCTCCTTCTCAAAATCCAAAGGTCCCATACACTTGAGTGAAAAGAAGAATTTTTCTAAGACATATCAGTGGCACCATTCTGGGGTCAGAAGAATACTTGGGAGTAGTGCATTAATACTTTGCATATGAGTCAGACAAAAAACAATTTTTTAAGGTTAGAAAAGGTTTCTTCCATTTATGTGCTGTTGTACTTTAACTGCTGTGGTTAGGAAGTGATGGAAGACAGTTAGAAATGCTCTTTCTGTGGTACTTCCTTTCTAGCAGAAAGCTAATGAGTTTCAGAGATCTTTTGATTATAGTACACCTGTTGCAACTTCTGAATTTGGATAGATTTGAGATGTTTATTTGAATAGACTCCCCAAGCCTCTAGCAGCTTGCCAGCTAAATATTAACTGGAGAATTATTGAAATGTTGTTCAACACATTCAAAGTTAGAATATGTTAAGGACATTATACCCACAATAATTAAGCTGCACACCTGCAGACCAGCCAGTGCTTTAAGATGTCTTGCAAAACTGAATTCACAGAAGTCTACAAATTAGAAAAATTTCACATCACATTGCAAAGAACTTGGGTTGCTAAGAACCCAAGTATTATGTATCCTGAAATAGCAGCTGAATCATCACTAACGCTGACTGCTTCTTGGAAAAGGTGTTTTGTATTTGGTCTAGCAAGCTGCGTTGTACTGTATTACCAAAGACAGGTGTGAATAACCAAGTGAAAGAGACTGAATGCAAGAAATGAATGATTATATAGTGTGCACTAAGGATAGGATTTTCAAGATAGACTTACCATTGCCTTAACCCTTATTTCAGTGGTGAAAAACCAGAAGACCTTTTACTAGTTTGAGTGGGAACAGAATTAAGCCAATACCAAGTATTTACAACAACTTATTATCCTACCACATATCCTAAAATTTTCCAGTCGATTATTCATTTACTATTTGACTCGATACACTTGGGTTTCTTCTCTGAACAAGTCAAAAATGCTGCAGACTAAGGTGGTTGAACAGACGAAATATGGTGTAATATCTTACAGGCACCCTGACACAGAAATAACTCTGATCTGTGCATTTGGAGGGTCTTTCTCTAACTACTCTTTTGATCATCATGGAAGTGTCTTGATTCATCCTTTATTAAATGATAAGGATTAGATTAGGCCTTGCTCAGGAGAAGGCAAAATATTCCTGTATCCACACCAGTAGTTATTTATGCTCCTCATTTGCCTAGTAGACTGGAATATGTCAGCATCCTAATTAAAAATAAATGGAACCTAGAAGAATATGCAATGTCACAAAGATGATAACATTATCTTAATCATAATTTAAAAGTTTAATGTTCGTAGTCAATAGTATCGAACAAGACAGTTTCATCCAGTAAAATTAACAAAGATAAATGAGCAGAGTCTATCAAAACACTGATTTAAGGTTGGACTCTACGATCTTAAAGGTCTTTTCCAAGGTAAATGATTCTATGATTCTAAACTGACATTAGTCTTCACTCTGAAGAATGGTTTTAGTGCTATGGTTGAAAGTGTACTCAGAATAGAAGCTTTCAAAGAAAGAAACAGAATTTATGAAGTTTTCATTGAGATATTTGGTCTCTTGAAGGCCTCATGAGTTGCTGTTGATTTTGGTGTATTGTATCAGCTGGGGCTTTCCTCAAGTCATTTACTTCATCCTACCTTCTTGATTAATTTCCTATTTTATGTTGTCTTTAGAACACAAACCCAATGAAACAGCTCCTTTCATGTATTTGTTTAGTACATACTTCCCAAGGGTCTTGTACTGAAAGTCATGTAAAACAATGCTAGCTATGATTTGTATCACATTCTCCTATGCTCAACCCCAAGAATGTTTCCTAACAAACCTGGACCTAAATCACTAAGAGTGCAGAGAATGTACCAATATCTACCTAAAACACTAAAACAAAAAAAAATATTTCTGACAGAGTACAGGAGCTCTTATTTTCATGAGAAACACTCTATCTTACAGCAAACTGGATTTTCCAAGAAAAATACATTGAAATATTTTTAATGGCAAAACCAACATGAACAAGCATGGTAAATCCTAAATCTTAATAGAAAATCCGAAGCCTTTAGGCAAGAACAGTTAAAAAACAGTTCCCTTAGATGGTGGTGGTGTGCAGGCCTTTAGGGAGCCAGTAAGACACAGAGGAGATTTTCATAAACTTTTGCCTAGGGAGGCCACTAGCTCTCCACTGGCTCCATCAGCAGTCAGCAGAGAAGATAGAGATACTCTCAAAATGGCAATTCAGAGTCAGAGCCCAGTTTAAGCACTCTGAATTGCTCTTCTGGGGGATTTTTTCTCTTCCCAAAGACAGCAGAGCTTTTAGAGGGGTATTATTAGCTTTATGTAAAGGGAGAAAATTCAGTTGAACAAGAAGCAATGGGTAATACCCATCAATTCACATAATAAACTTGCAACCTGGTTTCCCCCATTTGACACCTTTGTTAACTTCATTAAACAACCTGAGCAGCAAAGAAGAAGAAGATCTTCTGCATTGGATTTGTAGTTTTCCATTCTAAAACCTGTTTTATATTTCTCAAACCACACTGATTTTTTCACCTCTGTTGTGGAAGTCAGAATGTAAAGTGGGCCTTTACTGATTTGGGTAAATCAAAATGAATAAAATGATAGAATGGTCTTCCTTAAAAGAATATGGCTCCATGCTAGCCCCCCAACATGCTTACAAAACTTTTTAAATGTTTAAACTTATTTCTAATTTATTGAATGTACCCTAATACCATGCAGATAGTAACCTGACACCACACAATTCTACAATGCTGCAGAAATTCCTCCTGTTATATGTACCAGGTAGATTTGTCAGCAGAACTTTGGCACCAAAAAGATTGTTTCCTGTCTGAAAAGCCAGACTCAGATAAATCAGAGTGCCCGTAAAAAATCTTTAGATGGTCTTTGCAGAGAGCAGCCAACAGCAGATATTTTTAAAAGCAGGGAATCTGAAGCTAGAAAAGAGATACCCAAGCTAGAATTGCCATCCTGTAACAAGTCAGCTGTTTCTCAGTAAACTGTTCTTCTTTGCCTAAATAAGATGGCCTGAATTTTTTATGTACAATGTCTACTTTATTTCTTGATATGCATGGATTCATGTGAATAACTCCTATTAACACTAATGGCAGTTAAATGTATCAGTCCTTCAGTATTACTATTAAAGCATACTATCTCACTTGTACCCTTGATTAGCATTAACATGTGAGTTTCAAAATGGTCTTCAGCAGTAAATTGTTAGTAATTTTAAGTGTTAATAATCATTATGCACCTTCTCTAAAATACAGTTGTTAGGAGACAGTGAATTTTCATTTCTCAGCAAGAGTCATAAAACAGAGCTAGTCCTGAACATGGTCTCTGCCACTGCTCTTCAAAACAGGGGCTGCTGTAATGGCAATAAGTCACTTCATCAAAACCCTTTCATCATTGCCAGGAGTCTCCTTGGCTGGCTAAGTACACCTTATAGATATGGAAAAGATGGTGTGGTAAAGTTTAGGTGCCCCAAAACTAGTAACACTAAGAAGGAAATGCAGGGTCAGCTTGAAAATAAGCTTAAGAGCCACAATAACTTGCAACAGGAAGGGAGAGACCTTGGCAAGGGGAGACAGTGTCACAGCAGGCATCCTGGCTAAGCACTGCCAGCAGCTGTCCTACCAGCATCGCCACCTCAGTGTGGGACAGGGCTTGAGACCAGCATACACCACATTCATGGGAGTGAGACATGGGGAGACCCACACCAAGGGGTGCAGAGGGGACCCTGCAGGGACTTGTTCACCAGCTCGTGTGCTGGAGATCACAGGAGCAGGGTGGGTAGAGGTAGAACTGGAATGTGTCTGTATGTCTGTGTGAGATTAAAACTTTTGGGGATTAGTTACAATACGGACGTTTTGAGTGCTTATTAACATTTTAGAAGTAACTAATATTACAGCTTATCTGCAGTATTGTTGATATTGATCCTGTCTATAGTTCACTGTTGTCCAGTTAATCACATGCTTTCAGTAAATGGATAAACTGTTTCAAACGTGATTTGATGTCAAGCAGAGTTTTCCCTGTAACAGTACGCAGTGGTTAAATATGCCAAAATATTGCATAAAACAAGCTGTAAGATACAAATCTCCATTTTTTAGAAAATGTTGATATTTCTTTTCTTCTGCTTCCAGTGAAAAGCAAGAAAGGATGCATTTCAGACATTACAATGTCAGAATAAGGGATCAAGTATAGTGCAATATTTGACACAAAGATGTAAGCTGGTATGATTTATCAAACTTAGTCCCCTTTTAATGGAGTAATTTAATAAAGCTCTCCTTGATTTGCAATTGTTCCTTAGTCACCAGTGTTCCACAGGGTGAGCTTTAACAAGTTTGATGGACACAAGTGCAAAGACTTCTAGACACAAGTACATGATGGCTACACTTCCTATTGCGAAAGCCAGATCTGAACATAGGTAGATTCTGGAATATATTTCCAGTTCCCATTTTTTCCAGGGGAGTGCATTGAGCCAATTCTCCATGTAACAAGCCAAAAGATATCAAAAACAGAACAGGTGGAGTCCAGACAATGCTATACTTCATTGTGTCACATCTTCCTGCTCTTCCCAAGCATGAGCAATGCCAGGGTAGATCTTGGAAACTTCTCTTCCACCCTATGCTTTTGTGTTAGTAAAAATATGAACATACATCCTTTGCTCTATAAATGCACAAGGTAAAGGCATACTAAAATTGAAATGTTGCCTATGTTGCTGTGACCCTCAGGATGCCAAATTTCCATTACTCTGAATGCAATGCCTGCACTGGAAGAAGTACAGCCTAAAGCATTTCAACAGGTGCAGTAATCACTGCCCCTACATTCACTTTCGTATCGGCAGTGGTGGGCTTCTACTTGTCATGGCTCATAGCCAACACAGGATCTCTGCAGCCAGCAGCAGCCCCTGACTCTCCTTCCTAAACTTGGACCAGAGAGCAGTGGTTTCACCTTCAGTAGCAGTTTGTACTGTTTCCTCAGCACCAAACTCCCACCAACAGCTAATACTCAGATATACTTAGGGATACAACCTCCAGCTCTTCTGTGTAAAATGTTGCCATCGACAGACACAGGAAAATGCTGCAAAAATTCATGGTACTCAAGAATTTATAAATGTAATTGTAATTAAGCAAATATGATTTCTAAGCCATCTAATTATAATACAAAAAACCACATTATATTCTCTCCTTTGTGTCACTTCCCTTATGTGACACAAAAGAAGGTTTAGTATGCTGGCTCTGTGACTTTGCTTTGTCAGAGGCTTATTTTTCTTGCAAGTTATCTTCTGTTCCATTGTAAAATTCTCCTGTTTCCTTACAAATTCAAGTATGTGCATCACCTGCGTCTGTGATTTTGCAAACCACATGACTTCATTTTCCAAAAAGGAAGCAGAGATTGAAAAGTTCTTTTTTCTTTGAATAAAATACATTAGAAGTTACAAAAGCAAAACATCATTTCTTATCATTTTTTTTCAGATGTAGCCCAGAGACAGATTTTTCTCTTCACAAAAGCACAAAATTGAGTTAGAATCATAGAATAGTTAGGGTTAGAAAG